>NC_057404.1:32833103-33133103 GCF_019320065.1 Cervus canadensis
GAGGAATCGGGGGGAGAGGGAGGTGGGAGGGGGGATCGGGATTGGGAATACATGTAAATCCATGGCTGATTCATATCAATGTATGACAAAACCCACTGGAAAAAAAAATAATAATAATAAAAAAAAAATTAAAAAATAAATAAAATAAAATAAAATGGACTAAATTAAAAATAAATTCCGCAAGACTTGTAAAAAAAAAAAAAAATTAAAACAAAAGTGTTATAGCACAAATGGTCTCATAGACTTGTGAACAAATTAATTCCAAAACAAATAAATAAAGATTTGTAGCTATATTGAAGAAAGCAGACTGATATTTTAAAGAAACTAAGAGAAAAGGGAAGCTTTAACTGCACCAGGACCAAATGAGTCCCAGAAGGACTGATCCAATCTGCTTAAGTTTAAGAAAAATAAAGTTAACTGAAAATTAGATTGAAGATTTGAATTGCATCTTTTTTTTTTTTTGAATTGCATCTTAAAAAATCCATTGTATTCTCATTTTTTTCAGTTCAGTGATTCAATACTGCTCTGCCAAATTTCTCTCTTGTAAGAAAACATCACTAATTATAAATGAGGCATATTTCAAGCAGAAAATATTTTTCTATTCTTAAAAACAGTTCATTTTTTTACACCCATGGCTCTGTTAAAGAGTTAGAAGGAGAATTTTATTGCCTAAAAATTAAGGCATAATTTATATATATGTGTGTGTGCGTGTGTGTGTGTGTGTGTGTATGTGTATACACATATATAAGTATGGGTAGGTAACCTGGTTAGAACCATTGATTTTCTTGATGTATTTAAGAGACTACTTATAAAATTAATCCTATAAATTTCTATTACCAAATTTCAAGGACAGATTCATGAAAGCCTTGTCCATTTATATCACAGTGAAAAACAAGACCTGTTCTTTAAAGTGCATACTATGTGTTCGGAACTGAGAATTTATTACAGAACATATTGGAACTATAGTAGATTAAAAGCTGAGGGGTCTCATCTTTCTTAGGAGCTGGAATTTATAGCTCATTTTATCTTAACATCTCTCCTTCCCTCCAATCCTTACTCCAGGAAAAAAGGAAGGAAAAATAGACATGCAATCAAGAAAGGCAGAGCCCATACTTACTTACAGATTTTAAACTTTGAAAAGTTTAGAACTGATGATAAAATATGGAGCTATCATTATAGGATCTTATATAAAAACCACAACCATTCTATTGCCTAACTTGACATTAAAATTTGCCTTACTAGAATTTTTCTAGGAATTTTTAAAATAAAATTTAATTTTATATTCACATATAATTGTAAGAAATAATACAGAGTATATCCTTCACCCAGTTTCCCCCAGTGATAGCACTTTACATAACTATAGTTCCAGTTCAGTCGCTCAGTCGTGTCTGACTCTTTGCGATCCCATGAACCACAGCACACCAGGCCTCCCTGTCCATCACCAACTCCTGGAGTCTACCCAAACCCATGTCCAATGAGTCGGTGATGCCATCCAACCATCTCATCCTCTGTCGTCCCCTTCTCCTCCTGCCCTTAATCTTTCCAAGCACAATATCACAACTAAAAAAATTGACACTGATACAATCTGTCTTATTCAGATTTCACTGGTTTCACATGCACTCATTTGTGTATGTGTCTGTGTATATATTTTATCAGTGCATTTATCACATGCATAGATTCATGTGACCTCCAAGATAGTCAAGAGAGAAGAGTTCTTTAAAATGATCCTTTTTGCTACTGTATTATAGCCAGACATTCCTTCCCACATACCACCCTAACCCTTGGCAATCACTACTTGGTTCTTCATCTCTATAATTCTGTCATTTTAAGAATATTATATAAATGGAATCTTAAAATATGCAGTCTTTTGAGATTGTTCTTCTTTATTCAGCATGGCGATCTGAAGTACCAGCCAAGTTGTTCTGTGGCCGAATAGAATTCATGGTGGTGTGGACTGAATTTTGCACCCCCACCAAATTCATATGTTGAAGTTCTAATCTCCCATGTGACTGTATCCGTAAACATGGTCTTTTATGAGAGCATTAAGTGTAAATTGGCTTTCCAGGTGGTGCTAGTGGTAAAGAACCCACCACCAACACAGGAGACATAAGAGAAGCAGGTTCAATCCCTGGGTTGAGAACCTCCTCTGGAGGAGGGCATGGCAACTCATCTAGTATTCTTGCCTGGAGAATCCCATGGACAGAGGAGCCTGGTGAGGTATAGCCCATGGGGTCGCAAAGCGTCAGACAGACTGAAGCAATGCAGAATGCAGCAAGCGTGCAAGGGTAAATTATGTTATGAGGGTGAGGCTCTAATTCAGTAGATCTGTGGCCTTATAGGGGCTTCCAAGGTGAGAAATGGCTAATATATGGCTAATGATGTTGAATATCTTTTTTATGGCGGCCTTACTAGATTTTTAAAAACCATATTGAAATATATTTTTAAAACCCTATGGATTTTTTTTTTGTCAAAGACATGCACTCAACAACAAAAATCTTGGTCAAGGTATTTATGTTATAAGGGGAAACAGTTTTACTCTTTTAAAACTCAATTTTTATCCATAAAACTCCATGAAATTTAAACCTAAATTTTTTTAGACTCATAGAAAATAGAATATGTACTTGAAATTGTGAATGTCATTAATTGTGAATGTAGTTACTTTCATTTGGCTTTGGAGTCACTTTGTATATGTTTCTGAAAAAATATCATTGTAACAATTTAGCTCACGCATTTGACATTCTGTAAAGCTTTCTCCTTAGGAGGTGGGAAGCTGCTCCAGCATCAAACCTGCAAAGGGCAAGTAGCTTTTTAGACTGACACTCAGCATCTGTATTAGGAAGGGACTTTTTTTCTCAGACATCCCCCAGAAGCCCTGAATTATGACTTTGACTTTCAAATATCTTCCTAGGTTCCTGAAAAGTAAGTGTTCATAGCAGCCATAATAATTAGTTGCATAGAAGTAAGCTGTAATTAATTACTAAATAATCAGCAATTAATAAGCAAATGAGTATTCCAGTCAAATATATGCTGCCAATAAGGAAAATTGATAACCACAACCTTAATTAAAGAGAATAATCTAAACACTGTCAGTTAACTTGAAAGAAATATTTTCCAAATAAGCTGCAAATTGGATAATTAGGGATTGCTAATGATAAGAGATTTTTCCTGACTAATCTCATTTTGTTTACCTCCTGTTATGTGCTAAGCCTGAAGTAAAACAATGTCCTACAGCACAATTAAAAGAATGGCTTTTATTCGGTTTTTGCAAGAATGCTAGTTCATTCTGACTCACCAGCCAACAAAGTTTTATCAGATGAAAATAAAACCCAAGGTAAAGTATCTCATTTCATATTTGGAAGAGTAACATGGTGGCAATAGTGTGTGTTCTAGCAGTGTAGGCTTCTAGAGGCAGAAAATAGGGCTGGGAGTCCATTAAACTTTCCAGCACATTTAGGGTGTAACAGTAGGATACCTAGGTCTTCCTAGGTGGTGCTAGTGGTGAAGAATCAGCCTACCAATGCAGGAAAGGCAAAGAGACAGGAGTTCGATCCCTGGGTTGGGAAGATCCCCTGGAGGAGGGCATGGCAACCCATTCCAATATTCTTGCCTGGAGAATCCCATGGACAGAAGAGCCTGGAGGGCTACAGTCCATGGGGTCACAGAGTCAGACACTGCTGAAGCAATGTGGCACTGTGTGGTACAGCTAACATAGTCTGTCGTAGAGCTAACAGTGTCACTGATAGTTTGAAGGTAACATTTCAGGGAAGAATTGAGCATTTCTGAGCACTGTTTTTGATACTTCAGGGACAGTGGTACCTGTTTTAAATATCACTTTCCCTTCTTCATTGTTGTGTGTAGAATCTCTCAGCAGAAGCCCCATCGAGCCCAGACTTCTCCACCCATTAAAAATATTTTAACATTTTCTGTTATCTCTGAATTAGAAATATCTCATTTGTGTGTGAATCGAGTCAACAATGACAACAGCAAAAATAACTAATGCTTGTGGATAGCCTAGCATGGCCCTGGGGTCTGCTTGCAGTCCTTTTCATGTGGTAGTTTAATCCTTTGATCCTCAGAACCGCCTTTGAGAAACAGTCTGTGGATGATGAAATTAAGGTTTAGAGTTATTGCTGAAAGTCACAGAGCAAAGATGTCAAGATTTAAACCCAAGCTTATCTGATTCTGGAGCAAAGGTGTTCCTCATTTTGTCATATTAGTTTTTCCCCGTATTCAGAAACAAGGCTCTAAATTAAATATTAATAGAAAAGCATTCATTGAGTACTGTAGATTTAGCATATAAATAACCTCAGGGAAAAATTAATTCTAGAGCATGTTTCATCACCAGCCAGCAGGTACATAGAATCTGTCAAATTTAAACTAGGTGGTCAAATTATTTTTCTTTTGAAGTTTTACCATGTTATCCATTTCAAATTATCCTTGGTGCTTTATAATAAAAGGGGATTTTTGTCCTCAACAACAATTAACCTCTAGTTTCCAGCAGCTGCCAGCACTTTAAATGTCCAACTGTTTGTATTAATTTTTTTAAATGACTACCGTATCATTTTCCTTAAAGTGTTTATAAAAGATAATAATTTTACTTTAAAAATGTTTGTTATTTCAAATACCAAATCTTCTATTATGAAGTCATTTAACAGAAGCTATCCATTTTCAGTCAATCCAGTATATTCTTTTGACTTAGCTTTCAAATCTGAAATGATTCCTTTTAAATATCCTTGTCTATTCTTTTTTTTTTTTTTCCATTTCCTTGTCTATTCTTTAAACAAAAGTCACAATTAAGTTAATAGATATGTGGGGGGTTTTGCCAAAATAGAATCGTAAGATATAAAGAGCACTAATGTTGTTGTAGTTGTTGTTTAGTTGCTCAGTCGTGTCTGACTCTTTGCGACCCTGTGGACTCTAGCCCACCATGCTCCTCTGACCTTGAGATTTCCCAGGCAAGAATATTGGAGTGGGTTTCCATTTTCTTTTCAGGAAATCTTCCCAACCCAGGGATCAAAACTGCTGACTCATCATTTTTAAACCTTGGTCATTCAATTCTTTGTTATCATCATGTACCTTTAATTCTGTCTTTTTATGGGTTCCTTTAAATGTATAGAAACATTCAGGGTGTTTTCATTTTGAAATATAAAAATATAAATAAATGAACAAATAACCCTTCCTTAAACTATGTCCTTCCAAAGCTTCCGTCATAGCTCCTCCATTTTGGTAAAGCTAACATCTCCTCCTTGTTACTCCTCATGCATTTTCAACCTATTGCAGTGGTGCCAGTATTAATTTAAGCCCTCATCTTATCCAACATTCTCTAATACTCAGTATTGAGAACTATTTTCTATGCTTGATACTGACATTGTTTCCCTTTTAAAAATCTCAAGCTAAAATTTATTTTAACTTCTATTTGTTAAAAGAGAGGGTGGGGAAAGAATTTTGTGTGTATGTGTGTGTGTGTGTGTGTGTGTGTGTGTGTGTGTGTGTGTTGGGGTTATTATATGAAATATATTTTTTAATCTTCTTGTTTTTACTTAGTAAACACTTCCTATCTATAACTTTATAACATCATTTTTTATTCTTTTTTTTTTCTCTGTTAACACAGAAGCAGGAAGCACTTTTTGATTCTTTAGATATATGAAAATGAATTGAGGGCAGGGCACTCTGTAAATCAAAATAGGGAGAAAATCTAATAGGTTTAGTAAAATTCAGCACGTTAGCAGGGGCTTGGGAAGAACCACATCTGAGCTTGGAATCGTGTTGAGACAGATAGTAAAGAGGAAACAAATCTTTTGTTCAGTTTTAAATTGTTGGATTTGTGATACTTTTTTAGCATAAATCAATTTGATATCTAATTCACAGACACTGATGTGCAGCAGAGCAATTGAAGCCAGGAAGATGGAAGTTAAACCTGTTAAACCTAGTATTTTTTTTTCCTTCATAGTAACTGTATCTTTTCTACAAAGGTCAGTAATAGTAATTTCACTTTCCACCTATAATATAGAAGGTAAAAAAAAAAAAGAGAGAGATCTAAAATGTCAGTTTTCCCTGTTCATGTTTGCCTCAGTGTCTTGGAGAGTAAGAAATATTATGGTTTTTGAAAATTATGTGTATGATTGTGGGCTAATGGTGTCCAGTATATTTAAGTACCCATTGGTGAATTATTTATTTCAAAGAAAATCATAGAATTCCAGTATGTGAAATAAATATAAAAACTTAAGTTCCATTATATGCTTACAGTGAGCTAGGGCTGTCCTTAGAACTTCGTACATTTTATATAATTTAATCATAGAAATAAGATAATAGGATAAGAACAGTTATGATGCCTAATTATTATAATAGGCTAGAAAGCTGAAGGTTAAAGGAATTAAGCATGTAATAACTAAGAAGCCATGGTAGTAAGTAGTAGATTTAGGTTTAATTCCAAACAATACTGCTAATGTAAGCAGATAAATATATAGATCCTTGCAGTGAAAAGGGAGCTGAAACAAGACTTTGGATGCTACTGGCCAGACCTCCTTGTTGACCCTCACATTGTTTCCTGAGGAAATTCTAGGGACCCTCATCTCTAGTGTATTAAAAGTATCTGAACTTTACATTCCAAGTGGTTGACTGAGTGCAACTGGGAAGCCCCCTCCTCTCCATATCAAGCATCAATTAAAATTATTTTAAAGGAAAACACAAACCCACCACAACCATCATTCTCTCATTTGCTCAGGCCATAACTCAGACAGTATCTTTGATGTTCCTCCTGCCTTCATACTGTATTATCTGATCCATCAATAAGCTCAGGGCTTTTCTATCATCACATACATTCTGAATATTATAACTGCTTGTAACATTCCCTGATACCACTTTAGCCTAAAAGCCACAGCAGTCTTGTTCACAGCCTGTTTAAGTGACTTCCTGAATGGTATTTTCGGCTTTCACTCTTGCCCCCTCTAGTTAATTCTCTAAACCTAGAATGATCTTTAAAAAAAATCACTTCTTTCTCCTGCTGAAAACAGTCCAATGGTTTGTCATCCCATTGAAATTGAAATGTTTCAGTCTCTACATGATCTGACACCAGTTTGAGCTTACCTCCTCCCTTTTTACTTTTATTTACACTATTCCAAATATCCTGGCCTCCTCTCTGTTCCTCACAGACCTATCCTATATTTAGGATCTTTGCACTTGGCATTCCTTTTCCTGAAACATCTACATGGCTGACTTCCTCACTTCTTTCAGGCCTCTGCTCATTTATTGCTCTTCAGAGAGATTTTCCCAACTGTTTTCTCTAATGTATCTCAGTTCCTTTCCCAACCCCTTATTTTCTCTCCCCCAACCCCCGCCTTTTTTTTAAATAGCACTTATGTGCTAGTCATTTTCTTTGTTTCCTCCTCTGTAAATTCACTTTCTGATCTCTTCTGTAAGTTCTATGCCTCTCGAGGCTGATTTTTGTGGCTTGCTTTCTCGGGATTTTGTTTTCCCTCTGTCATTGGCTACGATTGGCCATTGGGGGTACTGGCAGATCAGAGGGTAGAAAAAGTGATAGACCCTGGTGTTTATTATCCCTTACTTCCATTATGTCTTGAGTTTGTTTTAGCCATGATGCCTCTCCTCTGGGTCCTGTCTGGTGGTACCCTCCCTACAGCTCAAGTTCTTACTCTCTTCTAGGAACACAGTTCTCTTTACTTGTCTATCAGGCTTAGAATGGTTATAATTTCCCACTGTTGCTGGTTTCTGGGTGTTTCATCATCCTGTGTTGGTTTCTTTACCTCTGTCCATATTGCTGTATAGTCCCTTTGTTAGCTCTCTTCAGTTAAACTCATTGCCATCTATATGTTGCCTGAAATCCAGATGATTCAGCTTTCCTCCCCATTACTTGAAAAAGTCATATTTACTTGTTTTTTATTGCCTAACTTTGCCGTCAGAATATAAATAAACAGAATAACCCCCTCACCGCTGCCAAGATGTTCCTGCCCTATTCCTGGAACCTGTGAATGTGTCACCTTACATGGCAAGACGGATTTTGCAGGTGTGATTAAGGATACAGATATGGGGATGGGGAGATTATCCTGGATTGTTTGCATGAGTCCGGTATAACCTTATGAGGCTTTAAAAGCAGAGAAGCTTTCTTGACTGGGTCAGAGAGATGTGACTGAAAAAGACAGGAGAGATAAGAGGCTAGAGAGAATTTCGATCTGTCATTACTGACTCGACTCTGAAAATGGAAGAAGGGCGCCACAGGCTAAATAGAGAGCAGTCAGCCAGGAGAAGCTGGGAACAGTGTTCAGCTGACAGTCAACAAGAAAATGAGGCTCTCAGTCCTAAAACTATAAGGAACTGAATTTTACCAATAATCAGAAGGAGGAGGAAACTGACCTTCCCTAGTACCCTACAAACTTCCTGATTTTGTCCTTGTGACAACTGTCTTGGATTTTCAACCTACAAAATTCTAAGGTTTTTTTCCGTTTACACTATTGAATCTGTGGGTACTTTGTTCTTAGAGCGATAGAAAACAAAGGCATAAGGTTTGAATTTATCTGAATCTTTGTTTTATATATGGACTTCCCTAATTGCTCAGTGGTTCAAGAATTCACCTGCAGTGCAGGAGCCACAGGAGCCGCGGGTTTGATCCCTGGGTTGGGAAGATCCCCTGGAGAAGGAAATGGCAACCCACTCCAGTATTCTTGCTTGGGAAATCATGTGGACAGAGGAGCCTGGTGGGCACAATCAGAAAGATCGTAAAGAGTCAGACACTACTGAGCACGCACACACATTGTTGTAGCTACAGTGCCTAGAAGAGTATTTTGCACATGTGAAGATGCTCAGTGAACATCTGGGGAATTAATGAATTGATTGGTTAATATATTTTAAGAAACCTTTGTTCATCTTAACAAAGCCTGTGATAGAACACAGGCATTTCCAATAGTTACACAACATGATTTATCAAGAAGTAAGCTTAGAGAAAAGGGGTTTAATAAATTTTGCCACAAGTATTTCAAAACCTTGTCAAAATAAACTTACTATTTGATCTGTCATTTAGAGTTCAAATGGCAAATCAATTCCCATTCAAGTTCAAAGTTAGCTTTGTATTCTCTATATTTAAGATGTCATGTAGCTGATATCTAAAATGTGGCTTTAAAAAATGTGGACTAATTAAACCACCTCATGTAGATTCCTCTTAAATTGTCAAAAATCTATTTTTTTTTATTGAACTTGCTATGTAGATCACTTTTAACAGCTTTTTTTCTGAAAATATCTAATGATGTTATACCTCTATTGCACACCCCCTGAACTTAAAAAAAAACTAATTTATAATTCTAAATGTGTGATTTTTGTGTGTGAAAAGATTCTTACTTAGGAAAACTATATTCTGTTATCCTTAAAATAGACTGTATTATCAATTCAAATGTATAACTGATCATATTAGAAGAGGGTGATTAAAAATAGTCATCTAGGCAACTATTAATTAGCTTTAAATTTAACTTTCTCTGTGCTAACTTATGTAGAAAGAGACAGGAATTTGAAGCTAATGCTACATTATCAGAAGTCAAAACAGTTTTAAAAATATGCCTGAAGGCGTACGTTTCAAGTTTACTCAAATCTGAGTATACTGAAATAATGGTTACTTATATCTGGATCTTCAAATGTTCAGACTATCAGAAGCTCCAAATTTCTCCATCTAGATGTCACTGACCTTATAAACCTCTGGAGGAGGAAACAGCAACCCCACTCCAGTATTTTTGCCTGGAGAATCCCATGGACAGAGGAGCCTGGTGAGCTACAAGTCCATTGGGTCACAAAGAGTCGGACACGACTGAAACAACTTAGAACATCCTTATAAACAAACAGTTTTGCACTTCAGATTCATTGCCAAAATGTAACCCCTTCTAGAGAGGACGGTTTGTTTTCATCTTTATCTTTAAAAAAAAAAATTACAGTGGTTCTAAGTGTGATTCCTGAATCAACAGCGTTTGCATCTCCTGGGAAAGTGTTAGAAATACAAATTTTTGGGTTCCACTCAACTCTACTGAATCAGAAACTCTGGGCATGGGGCCCTACAGTATGTGTTTGCTAAGTTCTCCAGGCGATTTTGGAGAAGGAAATGGTAACCCACTCCAGTATTCTTGCCTGGCAAATCCCATGGACAGAGGAGCCTAGTGGGCTACAGTCCATAGGTTTGCAGACGCAGGACATGACAACTTAGTGACTAAACAACAAACCAGGCGATTCTGAAGCATGCGGAAGTCAAGGAGCACCACACTAGCCCAGCGAATTGCTTATATTTCACAGGGTCTTCTGCTCATTAACTGAATAGAATTAAACCACAATGGGAAATGAAGAAAATAAGGTGAACTGGGGGCCTTTCTGTAAAGAACACAAATTTCTGAAAGTTAGTTGCCGAGATACAGCTGCATATATTTAAAATAGATAAATTTCCAATTTGCTGATAAGGAAAGTGATGCGCCATTTGGGGAAAATTAGCAAAGGAAAATCTCTAACCTGGAAAAATGTTTGCACATTTCATTTACAGTTTTGTTTTCCCTTTTTATCTATGTCTGTCAAGTTTATATCAACATAGTACCAGACAATGTATCATGAAGGTCAAAATAATGATTTTATTGCCCCTTTTAAAGATATAAACATGTTTTCCTCAGTACTGAAAAAAAAAAATAGTACTGACCCTTAATTAATAAATGTTTCCTTTATGATAGATTTGTTCTAATACACCTAAAGGGTCCCTGTAGCTGCTGAAAGCGTTGGATAGGAGGCCCATTAGGGATTCCTTAAACAAGTACTTAGTAAGTGCCCACAAGGTATTTAATTACTGCCAAATACTGAACAAGATACAAAGGAAAGCAAGGCAATCCTCTGTCTTCCAGGATTTTATAATTCAGTGAGGAATTGAAAGGAAAAGCACCAAACATTTGTCTCATTCTATCATGTGCCAGGTATTGAACCCCTGAACAGAGCAGGATACATAAACTTTACCAGTTAATCCATGTAACCACTGGAGGAAGTGGCATTATTCTCAGTTTACAAAAAAGAACACTGTCTGAGGGATGCTGAGAATTTGGTCAAATTCATCAGATAAAGAATAGATGAAGATGAAATTTAAAATCAAAGCTGATTTTTAAGACCATGTCCTTTCCTCTATACCATTTTTCATACAAAACACAAGTAGCAGTTCTTAGATGTATGCACAGTAAGTACCTAAATGCATAATGTAGAGAGAGAATTACAAAAGGAGTAGTAATTGTGGATGGGGAAGTGAAGACTTCCCAAAGAAGTTCAACATAGATGTTCATTGAAAGAAAAATGTTCATGGCTTGAATAGTAGAAAAAAGGGTTAAAAGTATTCCAGAAGGGAGACGCTGTGAAACAGAAAGGCTTAGGCAGGAATAAAAAAGGCAAGTTCTGATACAGTGATGAAATCAGCCCAGCAGATTTTAAGGGCCCAGTAAATGGTATAGAATGACTTTGATGACTCCAGCTATGTATGAAAGCACACTCTGTAACGATTAAAGGACAGTAGTGAATAGCCTCACTTACATTCACTTAAGTGGCATGTCTACTATCTGTGTCCTTGTACATTCAGCCAAGGATCTGAGGCTTTCGGCTTTAACTTTGGATATCTATTATCTTTTCTGAAGTAAGTGATAATTTTTCTCTTCCCTGTAGCCAACAGGATCCATTCATGTTAGTCATATTGTCTCTCAAAAAAAAAAAATAATAATAATCCTACAGGTACATTTCCATAATTTTCTCAAGTCCTTGGAGCTGAACATATTCCTAAAAATATCAAATCTCCTAGGAACTTGTTTGCAGATGCATATGCCAGAAAAACTCAGTTTTACCTTGAGTAATCCAGTTTTCATTGAACTTAGTGTTAAGGAAACATTCTTAGATAATTATTGGAAGTAAAGCATTTCTGAAGAAAAGATTCATTTGATTGGTCTATTATACTAACTTCAGTGGATTTTTACGTGCCTCTGTGTTTATTTTGAGTCAAAGTCCCCATGTAGAAGTAGGAGATTTCAAGGAGAAATTTCAAAAGAGCCTTTGTTTTACTCTTTTTAAAGCCCTCTCTGTGTAAGACATATTTTGTCATTTGGTCACTGAGAATTTCAAAAGATCTCCTATAACTGAATAGTCATTCCCCAAAGATCTTTGATCTACTATGGGAAATGTCATTGTTCCTAAAGAAGGTAATAAAAGCAGCAAGAAAACAATAAACATTCTCTTTAGGATATCACAGAATTGACTACAGACACTCAAGTCAATTTTTAATCTACAGACACACGACAAGGTTAGCAACAGAGGAACCAATAATGCTTTACTTTTGTATAATGAGGAATGCATTTAAGATTTGAAACACAGCATGATGTGTGGTACTTGGAAAAGACTGGAGTGCAAATATGAAGTATGGAGCTTTGAAAAGATAGTTAAGGGGTAATGTCAGCATCATGGTGGCATAAATGGTTTCCTCTTTCTTTCCTCTTTGATTTACAACAAATTGAACATCCAAAACTAAAAAAAAAAAAAAAAGTATCTACCCAGCATACCAGAACACCAGCAATCATCCATCTATGCAGTCAAAGTGAGTAGATTGGACCCCAAGGAGGTTGCAGAGCAAGAAAGTGTCGGCAGAGAGAGTGATGGAGGACTGTCAGCCATCCAGCAGTGAGCCAGCATGATCTTTCTGGCAGAGGAGGTGGAGGTGAAGGTGGTAGGTGTAGTTCTGCCTGGCCACTTGGGCTGCAGCTGGAGGGACCAGTTTCTCTCTCTGAAGAGAGACCTTACTGACCAGGCGGAAGGAAAGGAAAGGAAAATAGGCAGACAAAAAGGACTGAAGGAAAGTGTCTCCTGTTGTCTGACCTAGGAAGGCAAGTGAACTGCCCATAGACCTCTGGGGACACCCCTCCCCATTTGAAGATTCCCCTACAGAGCTGTGGGCACACCCAAAGCCCCACGCGCTAAGTGCACACCTCCCCCAACTCTGCTTCCACCCTTTGCTATTTATTTTTAACTAGTGCACTCCCAACCTTAGTGGTGGGTCAGATAAGAGAAACCAAAAAGTTGTGCTATAGTGCCACCTTCTGGTAAACAAAAGGAAAGCTCTCAACTACCAACCTGTTGAATTGTTAGATGAAGTAATCAAAGAGCTGCTTAAATAAGAAAGGTGTTAACTATTTCAAATAAGAGCAGAGACACTTCTTATCAAACTCTACAAAAAGCATGCTAATATACCATGTTAATTATATTACAAAAGGATAATTTCCTAGCAACTAAAATCAACAATATAAAATATAGGAATCTAACAGATAATTTTAAGTATCTATCGTGAAAAAAATCAACAAGCTACAAGAAAACTCAGAAAGGCAATACAGCCTTCTCAGGTATAAAATTAATGAACAGAAGGAGTAGTTTAGAACAGGGAAATAAATTCTAAAACCAAACAAAAATCCTGGAGCTGAAGAACTCAGTGAGATAAAGAATGCATTAGAAAGCTTTGGAAATAGATCAGATGAAAGAGAGAATAAGCAAGCTCAAGGGTAGAAATATAGAAATGATTTAGGTGGAAGAGGAAAGAGAAGTAAGATTTTTTAAAATTGAAGAAATGTTGCAAAAGCTATCTGACTGCATTAGAAAAGCCACATACACACAAAAAAGTCACCATGGAAACCAACAACCGTAATAGTAGATAGAAACAAATGATAACTGTTCACAGATTAGGTATAGGAGTAATATACCTCAACATAATACAAACTATGTATGACAAACCCACAACTAATGGTCTACTAAATGTAGGGAAACTGGAAGTATTTTCCCAAACATCAGGAATAAGGCAAAGATGCCCACGGTTAGCATTCCTATTCAGTATAGTACCTAGAAGTCCTAGCTGGAACAAATAGGCAAGACAAATAAAAAAAAAAGCCATCCAATTCAGAAAGGAAGACGTAAAATTGTTATTTTCTGATCATATTATCCTATATAAAAAAAAACTAAAGAATCAGTAAAAAAGCTGTTGTAATTAAGCAATGTTTTTAGTCAACTGATACTATACAAAATCAACAATTGCCTTCATTTTTGATACAGTATACAAAAATCAATTACCTTCCTTTATACTAAGATGATGCTAGTAGTAAAGAATCCACCTGTCAATGCAAGAGACCCAAGAAACACACATCTGATCCCTGGGTCAGGAAGATCCCCTGGAGTAGGAATTGGCAACCCACTCCAGTATTCTTGCCTGGAAAATCCTGTGACCAGAAGAGCCTGCCAGGCTACAGTCTATGCTGTTGCAAAGAGTCAGATATGACTAAGCACACAAACACACTAATAAATAAGCATCTGAAAAACAATGAAAATCACTTAATTCATAATAGCATTGAAAACAATAAAATATTTAGGAATAATTTTAACCAAGGAAGTGAAAAACCTGTACAATGAAAACTTCAAAATTTTACTGAAATAATTTGAGGAAGATACAAACAAATGGAAAGGTATCCCATGTTCATGGACCTGAAGAAGTAATATTGTTGAAATGACCATACTACCCAAAGCCATGTACAGATCTGATGTATGTTGCTATTAAAATACCAAAGGAATTTCACAGACATAAAAGAAACAATTCTGGAATTTGTTTGGATCTAGTAAAGGTATGAGAAGACTGCAGCAACACTATATCAGAATTAGAAAACTGGAAGTATCACACTTATGAATTTCAAACTATACTAAAATAGTATTAAAAGTAGTATGGTACCGGCACAAAAATAGATACACTGAATACTGGAACAGACTAGAAAGCATATACAGTCAGCTAATATTCAACAAGGATACCAAGAATACCCAATGGGGAAAGGATAATCTCTTTAACACAAGTACTGGGAAAACTGGAGAACGACATACAGAACAATGAAACTGGACCTTTATCTCATACTGCTCATAAATTAACTCAGAGTTGATCCAAGTCTTGAACATAAGACTTGATACCATAAAACTCCTAGAAGAAAACTCGGTGAATAAGCTTATGGATATTGATCTTGGCAGTAATTTTTTGGGACCAAAGGCACAAACAACAAAAGCAAAAAAATCCACAAAGGTGCTACATAAAACTCAAAAGCTTCTGTATAGTAAAAGAAACAACAAAGTTAAAAAAAAAAAAAACCTACAGAATTGGAGACAGTTTTGTGAACCATATTTCAGATAAGGGGTTAATGTTCAAAATGTATAAATTCAGCTAACTCAGTAACAACAATAACAAAAATATCAAACAATCTGACTTTTAAAATGCATAAAAGAACTAGAGATTTATCCAAAGAGAGCATCAAAATGGCTGACACATGAAGACACTCCAATGTCACTAATCATCAGGGAAATGCAAATCAAAACTATGAGATATTACTTCACATCTGTTAGAATGACTATGTTTAAGAGGACAAGAGATAATAGGTGCTGGTGAGAATGTGGTAAGAAAGGGGGAGCCCTTTTACACTGTTGATGGAAGTATGAATTTGTCTAACCACTGTGGAAAACAATATTAAAGCTGCTCAAAAAATTAAAAATAGATCTACCATATAATCCAGCAATTCCACTTCTGGGTGTTTACCCAAAGGAAATAAACATAAAATTTCTATAAGATACATGCACTCCTATATTTATTGCAGCACAATTCACAATAACCAAGACACAGAAACAACCCAAATGCCCAGACTGACAAATAGATAAAAAAGATGTAGTTCATATACACAATGGAATATTATTCAGCTGTGAGAAAGATATTCTGCCATATGCAATAACATGTTGAACCTTGAGCACATTATGCTACTCAGAATAAGTCAGACACAGTAGGACAAATAGTATATAACATCACTTATATGTGGAACTTAGAAAGCTAAACTTATAAAAACACAGACAGTAAAATGGTGATTACCAGGAGAATAAAAGTGATGACATTTAAGATTCAAGCTTGTGATAAATAGTAAATGAGCTATAGAGATCTAATGCACAGTTTAATAAATATAGATAATATTGTACTGTAATTATGTGATAGTACTACATTGGCAGTCATATTACAATTTATAAAGTTATCAAAGTAACAAGCTGTATATTAAATTTATACAATGGTACACATCAAATTTATTCAATTAAAAAAGAAAAGATAGACTTGAAATCTGTAGATACCAATTATACTTTTATGAATTTTGAGCAGTATTTTAACAAAAAATTATTTAGAAGGTATTTTCTTGGGTTACTTCTATGTAGGTTATTTTTTTTAAGAAAATAGTTCCTTTTCTATATTGGTGTAATCAAAGAATTTACTCTCAATTTAAAAATTTTTTAAAATTTTTTTTCAAAATTTCACATCTTCCTCAAATACCTGTTTTGTTTTAGCTACTTCTGGAAGCTAAATACTTAAAATAACATTTTCACACTGCTTTTCCTTGATTTTTCAGTTCTTGAAATATCTATTGACAGACTAACATGACATTTAGCTTATATACATTATTTCACACACAGTTACACTTTCCCCTCAATATAATTTTAACACATTTATAAGTAAATCCTTATTCAGTATTATCATTAATATGACTATGTGAACGTTTTTTCAGGCTTCCAGGGAGGCTCAGATTGTTTGTTCAATGTGTGCCCTTTCACTGAATTACTTTTGTTCTTTTCCTCACTAAACAACCCATATGTTGGTTTTCTTAAAGAAAAAAAAAATTAAGTTCTTGTTGCCTCTGCTTTCAATAATTTTTGCTTTTAATTTAGTTACAAAAGTGAAATATAAGTGGCATATATGACATACAATCATATTTTGACTTTAAGTTTTTCTTTTGGCGTTTTCCAGTATAACCACTTACCGTCAATCTTTAAAACCTGTGTAAATATTCACATTACTGACCACTGACAAGCAGTAAGTTTTGAAAATGATTAATGGAATAGAAAAACTGCAATAAACTGATTTTCTTGCCTCCTCATATAGTGATATATTTTTCTCCTTGAACTAAAGTACTAAATTTCACACTTGTTAAATTGTCTTTGCATCTCTTTTTTTGTACTTTATTTTACACTTTCATAGTTTAGAAACTTCATTTTCTCTATGTCATAAATTTGTTTCTCAAAATAAAGTGTCTTAAGAAAGGGAATAATATGTCACTTCTGTTTTACTTTATTATAACAACAATAAACTCTAGTGTCTTTACATATACTTTTTGTTCATATCCTCGATATTTTTAGAATTTAATTTAGATTTATATATTTTATTAAACTATATCTCAAAAGTTACTACTGTATGGATTTCTATAAATTGGAACCACCATTGACTTAATAAAGTGCTGAATTCTGCTCTCAAGGAAAAAGCCTATTCTTTACTCAAGATTTGCTGTCCCCTCAACTTTATTCAAAAATATGGCAGACTGGATGGTCTTTGACATTTTGGTTAGCCACCTAACAATTATTTTTAAATGGATGTTTTTATTATTTTCTTTGTTTTAAGAAAAAAAACATTGAAATAGAAAAGAGTCTCTCCATTAAATACAATAATTTAATGGTATTATTCTATGATGAAAAAAAAACCCTAGAAAAAGTCAGTCCTATTTAAAGGTCAGTTAGTAAGAAATACTGCTTATCTGCTTCTTCCCACTCTGTACATCAGATTCTTAACTGTGTTAGCAAGTTGTCTTCCTAGTATCCTGCATACCTACCTGTCTAATGCTGAGAGATTCTTTTAATATAGCCTTTATAATTAGAAGCATCAATTTGTTGAATATAACTGTGCATGCTAAACCGCTTCAGTTGTGTCCAACTCTGTGTGACCCTATGGATTGTAGCCCACCAGGCTCCTCTGTCCCTGGGATTCTCCAGGTAAGAACACTGGAATGGATTACCATGCCCTCCTCCAGAGGATCTTCCCAACTCAGGGGTCAAACCTGCGTCTCTTGTCTCCTGCATTGGCAGGTGTGTTCTTTACCACTAGCACCACCTAATATAATTGAGCCCATGTGATTATTTTTAATATTCAATTTTTAATTTTAACAAATTATTTTTTAAATGTCAGTATGAATACTTTTACAAATTATTAGTTGTACATATGGTAGTTATTCTAAATCTTCTATTTCTACTTTAAAGAATATTTAAAAAATCTTATTTTAAAAATAACTGTGAAAGCATTATTCATATTTTTTGGTCACATCCAAATTTAGCTGGTTGTCCTCTGTGTGTCCCTAACTGTTTCTAAGCCCAATATGTGCTGGCATATCAGTTCTTTGTGTCAAGGAACATGTCACAATTTTCATAAAAGTATCAATCTCAGCTTCCCATTTATTCAAAGTTCACTTTAAGTATATTTTATTTATCAATAATATTTCAATAAAAGTTTATCTCCAGCCAATATATTCTGGAAAATGAGAGCTAGAATTTGCTTATTAAACTCAGAATGTCTTCTATACATTTCTGCATTACCATTCAGCATTCTTTTTATGCTTTCCCAGTTCTCTCTAGAATAGCATCAGTATGCCCTTTACAGTCCACATTTGAAGGCTCAATGATAATAGGATACTATACAGTTATTTTTGTTGGAGCTAGAGTCTTATGGATATAACCATGATTTTGGAAGAATGGAATAGTAATTTACCTATACTGGAGCTAGATCCATAACTTTATTAACATTTAGCTAAGTGCGCTGTAAATCATACTGAAAGTCAGAGTGAACTCTGTCTACAGGAATAAGCATACTCAACTTAGCTACCATAGGTTCTTTCTTCATTAGACAGTAATTGCTTAGTCTATAGTGAGGGAATATATTAGTATATGTATAAATTTTAAAGCTCTGTGTTATACCAGTGTCTGTAAAATAAAACAATCATACAAGTTGAAACCAGGTCTCTCCATTTCAACAATTGTAGTGACCAGATCAGAAAACGATATTTACTTCCACTGCATCCTCGTCCTTCATTCTCACAAGAGTAAGTACTATCAGAATACTCTTGAAGTCTTCAAGGCATCTTGGAAGAAAGGCTTTTGAAGCTTGTCAACAAGCTCGGATTATGACTGTTTTCAAATCTCTCTAGGGAGTGAAACATGCAGCCCTCAAATTGCAGCCATTAGTGTATCTCTTGGGTGTAAGGGGGACCAAGGAATTATTATCTAATAATCTTCTTTGCTGTCTGACTTTTGTATTCTGACCTGAGTAAACTGTGAAATTAGGCTAAATATGAAAGCATCCTGTGAAACCGTGCTAAGTATTTAGACTGTGAAACATATGCAAGATACTAAATCAATTTGTAACTCTTTAATATGGACCAAGAAAGTCCTAGCACCTATTCCCAAGCAACTTCTTGAATTATGAACTACATTTGTGCCACACAGCACCTATGGCCTCAATGCTAATGACAGAAACACAGCTTACTCCTACCGTTTGATTCATAATAAAAAAAAAAGTTTGATTCTCAAAAAAGAAAAGTGACTAAAGAGAAGAAATAAATACAGTAATTTTCAGAAATTTTGTTGTTGTTGTTGTTATCTGCCTGGGAATGCAGGCTAAGTCGCTTCAGTTGTGTCCACCTCTTTGCAACCCCATGGACTGTAGCCCACCAGGCTTCTCGGTCCATAGGCTTTTCCAGACAGGAATTCTGGAGTGGGTTGTCATTTCCTTCTCTAGGGGATCTTCCCAACTCAGGGACTGAACCCGCGTCTCTTTTGTCTCGTGCGTTGGCAGGATGTTCTTTACCACTAGTGTCACCTGGGAATCCCAGAGTTAGTTAAAACAAACCTTGAATATCATGTGTTTAACAACTTAGGAAATTCATCGTACTGATGAATCAGGAAGTTCATCATACTGATGAACCTGAGATGCCATATAAGAAATAAAAAACAGACAAATTTAATGATATATTTCAAGATATAATTGGTAGCCTGTACTCAAGCCTGCCTTATCACTTGGGGATGCTTAAAAAAGCATGGTAATAAAATAAAAATAATATTTATGTTTACCACTCTCCCATATTTAATTGTTTTAAATAATAAGCCATCACTTCAAATGGAAAATTGTGCGATCAGAATACTTTGTGTAAGGGTATGATTTGTGCCACAATAAACGGAGTATGAAGAGCAATATTTTAATATGTGTACAGAAGTTTGCTTCAAATAATAAGCCATTTTCAATCAGTAGGCTTACTATGACTGTATTCTTTTTTCTTTTCTGCTATGCAAAGTTGTACAGCTTTAGTTATATCTGCTAGACTATTACATGGACCATGGACGGCAGCAGAGAGTATTTATTATGTTTTTGTTTTTCATCTTCTTCATAAGCATCCTGTGGAGCTAGGCTGAAAGCTCACTTAGAACAAACACCAAGCCTATCTTGCTCAGTGGAACAACTCCAGTCCCAGCACTGTGGCTAGTATATTTCAGGTGCTCAAAAAGGGTGAAACAGTTTGTTAAATTGATTGAATGGGCATAGAATCCATGCCAAGTCCCTAACACTCTGTCCCTAACCAGGGCTTTTTATAAAGCAGTGGATTTCAAAATGACTCACTAAACCTGCAGCATAGGCAGCAACTCGAAACTTCATAGAAATGCAAATTCTCAGACTCCTTGACAGATCTTGAAAATCAGAGACTACATGGGTGGGTCCAGCAAATTGTGTTTGAAAAGCCCTGCAGGTAATTCTAGTGTATGCTAAGGTGAGAATCACCAAGGTAAAGAAACTTCAAATACAGTCTACACAGTGACATCAAAGCTTTTCAGAATTACGAGTGTCTCAACAGTCTATTTTAGAAAGACAACCCCTATGGACAGATTGTGTATAATTTTAATTTCTCAAGAACTTTTTTTTTTACTTCTTGAGAACTCATTTTAACTAGAGGAAATATTCCCTATTCATGTGTAGCAAATTGTGTATTTTGTGTAGGAAGGCTGACTTAGTTGGAGTTACTGGTACGTATCATGAGACAAGGACTTGGGTGCAGATGGTTTATTAAGAAAATGGTTCCAAAAAGCACAAGTGAGGAAATGATGAGCATGAGAGAGTAAAGAGAAAAGCCAGTCAAGAATGTGTTGCAAAAATGCCTGTTGGTGGGAATACAAGTTGGTACAGCCACTATGGAAAACAGTATGGAGGTTCCTCAGAAAACTAAAATCACCATATGATTCAGCAATCCCACTCCTGGGAATATACCTAGACAAAACTGTATTTCACCCCTATATTCACCCCTGTATTCACAGCAGCACTCTTCACTAGCCAAAACATAGAAACAACCTAAATGTTGATTGACAGATGAATGAATAAAGAACGTCTGGTACAGATATACAATGGAATGCTACTTAGCCCTAAAAAAGAATGAAATAAGGCCATTTGTAGCAACATGTGTACAACTAGAGATTATCATATTAACTGAAGTAAATCAGAAAAAGACAAATAACATATGGTGTACATATATATAGAATCTAAAATAGGGCACAAATAAACCTGAGTACAAAACAGAAACAGACTCACAGACATAGAAAGCAGACTTGTGGTTGCCGGGGGTGAGCGGGGGAGGGAATATGGTGCGCTGGGAGTTTGGGCTCGTTAGATGCAAACTATTACATTTAGAGTGGATAAACAACAACGTCTTAATATATAGCCCAAGAAACTATTCACTATTCTGTGATAAACAGAATATTTTTAAAAATGTATACATGTGTATAACTGATTCACTTTGCTGCATAGCAGAGATTGATGCAACATTGTAAATCAAGTACTTCAATAAAAAAACTGAAAATGGAAAAGAACGTGCTCCAAAAATGGATTACAAATGTGGGCACATGGGGTTCAATCCTACAGTGAATCATCTTGGAAACTGTGTGTGGAATATATCTCAGGATCAGCCTATTGAAGAGAGGGGTGACAGAAGACTTTATCTAATTTCTCCCATTGCTGTCAGTTGAAGGTTGACCTGAAGTGATGCCAACATATCCCCACATCTAGGTTATGATTGTGTATAGCCAAATAAGGTGGAGAAGGTCCTCAGGTAGAGAAGATAAGACACAAACTCTTGAGATGGGTCTTGACAGTATGCTGGAAATTGTTTTCGCCTGCAGTTATGGGCAACTCACATAGGCTGAGGGCCAATGGGCAGAAGAAAGCCTCTAAATGTGGTAATTGTCACCCAGTTCATAATAATCATTTAATATCTATTATAAGACAGTTCAGGCTAGTGGCTGGGAATATACAACTAGATAAAACATCATTCTGCCTCAAGAAGATTTTAATTGTAGTAGAAGAGTAGACAAATAAAAAGATAAAATTAGATATGCTCAGTGACAGTGATAAATTTCTACATGTATAAGAAGAATTTGTGGGGGAGTAGGTGTAGTGATCATGCAAGACTTCTTAGAGTTGATGATGATAATCATGGTGGAGGGAAATGCTGAAAGACACTTAGAAAAAGCTTTGGGAATGTGTTTGTGGACAGAAAGCAGAATGAGATATAAATGAGAGGTGTAAAAAAAGAGAGAGAGAAAACAATCCTAGGCCATATTTAAGAAGACTGTGTATGCGAGTTGGTTGAAAATTCATCTGTTAGATGGAAGGAAGTCTGGCATCTGACAGGTGATAAATGGAGAGATATGGAAAGCACAAGAATGTGTAGGTAACTGATGCTATAAATTCCCTAAGGAGGAAAGAAGAATAGACCCAAAGTTCTATTGGAATGATTAGGCCTTTTTTAGGAAAAGGAATGCCTGTTTTACTGTGAAGAGAGGGGAGAAATGAAGTTAAGAGGGTGTACATTCATTTGTAAAAGAGAGAAAATAATAGTAACTACCTGTAACTACCTTCTAAGAGTTGTGATGAAAGACACTAAAATCATTGTCATTGCTTCTCATGGGTAATATAAACTCCAAAATGTTAGCTGCTGCTGCTTAATAGCTTCAGTTGTTTCCAACTCTGTGTGTCCCTATGGACTGTAGCCCGCCAGCCTCCTCTGTCCATGGAATTCTCCAGGCAAGAGTACTGGAGTAGGTTGCCATTCCCTTCTCCAGGGAATTTTTTCAACCCAGGGATCGAACCCAAGTCCTGCATTGCAGACTCTTTACCATTGAGCCACCTGGGAGGCCCCAAAATGTCAGCTAGTATTATTCAAATAAGAACTCTGCTTGATTTGTTTTGGATTTTAAAGGTGCAGAAATGCAAGGGCTTTGAAACCATGTCTATGCATTGATCTTTATTCACTATTGCTTTGAATAGGAAATAGTTGTAAAGTTGTTAGGAAATGGGCTAGGGGAATTGGTTGAAGGTTGAATGTGACTGCCGTGGGAAATGGGGAAGAGCAGAACTAACAATACGGATACACAGAAGAATTACTAGTTGGAATCAAGTGTCCAGTAAAGGTTGGAAGTCATATTTTTGCAGTGACACTAAGCCAAACAGTTGGGTAATTCATTTCTAGGAATGGTAGAGCAGTGTGTTCTAAGGCATGTAAACACCATTCAGGGTAACACTAGTTATTTAATAGAAATTGTGCAGTATAAACAGTGACAAATAAGCATATGTGTAAACAGTTTTAAAAGAAAAAAACTTTAAAAAAATTTCTCAAGACATTTAATGAAAATTTTGCAATGTATAAGATGATTTTGAATATTCTTTTATCTGTGATCATAGCCCGTGTTTCTTCGTCAGACTCTGTAATTCTCTTCTACAAATGACATTTTGTTTGAGCAGTTAGCAGTCGGTGCCTCAGTTTCAACTGACATGTTGTTACTAAACACAGTTCTAACACCATAAGGTGATTTGTCAGTGGGAAGAAGAAAATGGTTTATATTTCACGATAGTGAAACAGCACAGACGGAAGAGTCAATTGCTTGGAATTCTGGAAATGTCCATGCTGTCAAGTCCAATACCGTTGAAAACATTTTTTTACACTAGGATACAAGGTATGCTTTTAATGGCAAAAACTATGAAAAAACTTAGAAACACCAGAAAGCTTGAAGGCATTGTTTTGATTCTCTAAAAAGTTCAAGGATCATACCTTCAATGAGCTTGAATATCTTGAATATGAACAACACAGTCACTTTAGGAATATGGCCTCGGAAGTTTACATTTTTCATTTCTTTCTTTTTTCTTATGGATACTTTGTGTGTCAAAATGAATAAGACCTTTTTGAATATTTTTCCTCCGTTAAAGTCTTTTGATTCTAGAATCATCAGCATTTTATACCATTATACTATTTTAGAAAGCAGTTCATTCAGTTCAGTCGCTCAGTCGTGTCCAACTCTTTGTGACCCCATGGACTGCAGCATGCTAGGCTTCCCTGTCCATCACCAACTCCCAGAACTTGCTCAAACTCATGTCCATCGAGTTAGTGATGTCATCCAACCATCTCACCCTCTGTTGTCCCCTTCTCCTCCTGCCTTCAACCCTTCCCAGCATCAGCGTCTTTTCCAATGAGTCAGTTCTTCACATCAGGTGGCCAAAGTATTGGAGTTTCAGCTTCAGCCTCAGTCCTTCCAATGAATATTCAGGACTGATTTCCTTCAGGATGGACTGGTTGGATCTCCTTGCAGTCCAAGGGACTCTCAAGAGTCTTCTCCAACACACAGTTCAAAAGCATCAATTCTTCGGCACTCAGCTTTCTTTATAGTCCAACTCTCGCATCCATACATTACTACTGGTAAACCATAGCCGTGACTAGATGGACCTTTGACAGCAAAGTAACATTTCTGCTTTTTAATATGCTGTCTAGATTGGTCATAGCTTTTCTTCCAAGGAGTAAGCATCTTTTAATTTCATGGCAGTGAAAGACTTTATTTTGGGGGGCTCCAAAATCACTGCAGATGGTGACTGAAGCCATGCAACTAGAAATCAGAGTCCCTGTGAAATACTGAAAGAGCCCAGAGATAGCAGAAATACCAAACTAAGGATATCTTTTAAGAAGTAACAGTCAGCTTCCATAGTGGCTTTCATCAATGATGTGCTACTGAAAACCCAGAATATGACCAAGTTATGCAAGAGCAATAAAAAGCTAATAAACTGCAGAAACGAGACTCTAACACCTTATTGCCACAATACCCAAGAATCATTGTCCATTTTCTCTTCTAGAAGTTCTTGTCACTTTGGCCTGTGATGAAAAACAATCAGACTATGTACACACACATACACACACACACACACATATACAGGTATATCCCTGGAGTAGAAATTGCAACCCACTCCAATATTCTTGCCTGGAAAATCCCATGGGCAGAGGAGCCTGGCGGGCTACAGTCCATGGGGTCACAAAGAGGCAGACACAACTGAGTACATGCACAAATACATACACACACACACACATACACACATATTATCAGTTAATCAGTATAGCAAGTTGCTCACATTCTGAAGAGAATATGGAATATGGGAAGTAAGACACAATAAAAGAAAAGCAAATTTTCGTATACCACTTTAAGACAAATCACCATGGTGTAGAGTTGTGTAATCATCTGCATTTCTCAAGTTCTACTATGGACCACTCTCTCTTTCTCAAAAGTGACTATTAGATTCAATAATAAGTTCAACAGAGTTCAAATCTATAAAACTCCAGTGTATACCATACAGCATTCTGAAATATTCTGTTTAACTTAACTTTGACGAAAGCATTAGTTTCTGAAACCTGGAGAAAGAAGGCTATGAAAATATTACATCAAAAGGATATTTACTAGTTACTGACTCTGGCTTCCACCCCTGGCTTTATGATTTGGTTGATTTACTTCAATTTCTTCATATGTAAGATGGACATAATTGTAATGCTCATATCATAAGGATATTGTGAGCATTGCCTAAATTATAAAATCACTAAGTACCTGGCAAATAGTAAGCACTCGAGTGTTAGCTTTTATTATTATTATTATTATTGATATGCTATAAATGGCATTCAATAAACATTACACTAACCTATTTAATCCTCACTATACACCTGTAAAAATACTGTATTTCAGATAATCAGGAAACTGAGACTCAGGATAAGTAACATGTCTGACTGTCAGTAAAAAGACCAAGCATTTCAACTCATATCTAATTATTTAAATTTTGTGTTCTTTTTCTAATACCACATAGTCTCCAAATTCTGAGGTATTTGACTTTTGACATTTGAAATATGGTATCCCTATACTTCATTGCCATGAAAATAGCAAAGGTCTCTGCAGTAGATAAAATATGAATTGAGTCAGTTTCTGATTATTTAATTTTCTGAAACTCAATTTTCATCTAATGACTTCCTTTCATTACAAGTTTATCAAATGATTTAGTCCTGGGTCAAGTAGGGACCCACAGATGTACACACATGAGTTAAGGCTATATAATGTTCTTTTATTCACAAACAGTATGTCGTGAAAATCTGGCTTGTGCCTGGCAAAAGTTTTCTTGAAACCCTATGATCTGTCAGTGATTATTCTAAAGGTACAGACCGGTGATGAAAATGAAATTCTCTCTTCTTGGAAGCTTATATTTTGATGCACAGAAAGAGACAGGAAATAAGTGTGTGTGTGTGTGTGTGTGTGTGTGTGTGTGTGTGTGTGTGTCTTATGGGGGGTCGTGCATGGGGGCGGTTATCATGGAAGGCATGCCTGCTGGACTGACATTAAGACAGAAAGCTAGATGAAGGGAAGGAGCGACCACGGGCAAGTCTTCAGTGAAAGAACAACCCAGGAGGCCAAGCAAGGGCAAAGATTGGCTCTGCCAAGGACCAGCAAGAAAGGCAGCTGAGCGGAAGCACGGGGTGTGAGGAGGGGCTAACACACAAGCTGCCCTCACAGCCGGTTATGTAACCACACACTGCTTAATTAAGGCTGGAGGAAGGGCAGGTTAGAGAGTGCAGCGGGGGCAACGATACTGCCTGAGGTTAGGGAGGTAGGAGCGGGAAAGGGTTTGACATTTGTGTCAGTCTTTGAATTTTGAGAAATGCTTTGTCAGGAAGAGAGGATAGAGAAGAGATCAAAAGGAATAGAGCAAAGGCATGAAAGTTCACAGTTGTGAAGGGCCTATATGTTGCCTTTTGATGTGATCAGTAGATTTCTCTGTAAGATTTTTTTTTTCTTTATTTGCTTCAAGATACCAAGAAAGCCTTATTTCATAAAGCTCAGCAATTAAGTGCAAATGTGTGCCCACATCATCATTTTAAGCTTCTGATCAAAATCCAGGTAAAAACTTATATTTATTTTTTTTAGCCAGTTATACTTAAGAATTAATATACTCTGCCAAGGGTCATTTAACTTTTAAAAATAAATAAAATAAAATAAACATTTTTAATGTAATTCATTTCTTGTGCTAAAAGTTAACATATTAGAATATGATTTTTAAAAAAAAGGGACAAGGCAAAGGATGAGTGATTTTTCAGCAAACACTTGCTTTCCCTAGTTGTTTTGGAATGATGTGTGTTTTATCACTATGGCTGACATCTGAAAAAAACACCAATGCAAGCAGAAACAAAAACAGTAGCATGGTGGTCCCCTTCACTAGAAATAATTGTCAGCTATTTATTTATCTCCTCATCAGGCAAGGTGTTAAAATCATGAATTCACTTTTACTCACTGCTAGTAATATAGGACGCAGGAAAGTGGTCAGTGCCATATGAGGAACACAGATTCCCTAGTTTCTTTCTTTAGCACCCATCTTTCCACATTAAGAAGCACAGCAGGTAGCATAATGTTGGCCAAATCTCAGTGGTGGCATATTTCCATCTCCCAGGGGATGTGGGAAGACCCAACTGCACAGCAGTAACAATAATTCTAGCATATCCGTTTATGAAATAACTTTGGCAGTAATGACAAGAGGATTTGGATGACAGTGTATTTGTGGTCTTCCAGCTGGAAGATCAGAGCAGAGATTCTAAAGCAAAAGGCATAGAGTGGGATGGCAGATAGTGGCTGCTTGGATAAGAACACAAGAGAGTTGGGGATCCATGCTGAGCTCCAGGGGAAATGCAAACAAGGCAGTCTTTTCAGAATATTCTCTTGCTGCCCACTATCAGTGCAAGAGATTACTAATGCCATCTGCTGGACTTACTTGGGATTTACAAATGGAATCCACAGAATGATACCCCAGTGTCTTTTTACATAGTGGCTTCAGTTCTTCTGATTTCGGTATTGACCATCTGGTGATGTCCATGTATAGAGTCGTTTCTTGTGTTGTTGGAAGAGGGTGTTTGCTATGACCAGTGCATTTTCTTGGCAAAACTCTTAGCCTTTGCCCTGCTTCATTTGTAATCCAAGGCCAAATTTGCCCATTACTCCAGGTATTTCTTGACTTCCTACTTTTGCATTCCAGACCCCTATAATGAAATAGACATCTTTTTGGGGTGTTCTAGAAGGTCTTGTAGGTATTCATAAAACCATTCAACTTCAGCTTCTTCAGCATTATTGGTCAGGGCATAGACTTGGATTATGGTGATATTGAATGGTTTGCCTTGGAAACAAACAGAGATCATTCTGTCATTTTTGAGATTGCATCCAAGAACTGCATTTTGGACTCTTCTGTTGACTATGATGGCTATTCCATTTCTTCTAAGGGATTCTTGCCCACAGTAGTTGATATAATGGTCATCTGAGTTAAATTCACCCATCCCAGTGCATTTTAGTTTGCTGATTCCTAAAATGCCGATGTTCACTCTTGCCATCTCCTGTTTGACCACTTCCAATTTGCCTTAATTGATGGACTTAACATTCTAGGCTCCTATGCAGTATTGCTTTATACACCATTGGACTTTACTTCCATCACCAGTCACATCCACAACTGGGTGGTGTTTTTGCTTTGGCTCTGTCTCTTCATTCTTTCTGGAGTATTTCTCCACTGATCTCCAGTAGCATACCGGGCACCTAACGACCTGGGGAGTTCATCCTTCTACATAAACTCCACACTTAAACTCTACACATGGACATCACTAGATGGTCAATACCGAAATCAAATTGATTATATTCTTTGCAGCCAAAGATGGAAAAGCTCTATACAGTCAGCAAAAACAAGACTGGGAGCCGACTGTGGCTCAGATCATGAACTCCTTATTGCCAAATTCAGACCTAAATTGAAGAAAGTAGGGAAAACCACTAGACCATTTAGGTATTAACTAAATCAAATTCCTTATGATTATACAGTGAAAGTGACAAATAGATTCATGGAATTAGAAGTGATAGACAGAGTGCCTGAACAACTATGGACAGAGGTTTGTGACGTTGTACGGGAAACAATGATCAAATGGTTGACTGATGAGGACTTACAAACAGCTATGAAGTGAAGAGAAACGAAAGGCAAAGAAGAAAAGGAAAGATATACACATTTGAATGCAGAGTTCCAAAGAATAGCAAGGAGAGATAAGAAAATCTTCCTGAGTGATCAATGCAAGAAATAGAGGAAAACAATAGAATGGGAAAGACTAGAGATCTCTTCAAGAAAATTAGAGATACCAAGGGAACATTTCATGCAAAGATGGGCACAATAAAGGACAGAAATGGTATGGACCTAACAGAAGCAGAAGATATTAAGAAGAAGTGGCAAGAATACACCGAAGAGCTATACAAAAAAGATCTTCATGACCCAGATAATCATGATGGTGTGAACACTCACCTAGAGCCAGACATCCTGGAATGTGAAGTCAAGTGAATGTTAGGAAGCATCACTATGAACAAAACTAGTAGAGATGATGGAATTCCAGTTGAGCTGTTTCAAATCCTGAAAGATGATGCTGTGAAAGTGCTGCACTCACTATGCCAGCAAACTTGGAAAACTTAGCACTGGCCACAGGACTATAAAAGGTCAGTTTTCATCCCAACCCCAAAGAAAGGCAATGCCAAAGAATGCTCAAACTACCACAGAATTGCACTCTTCTCATATGCTAGCAAAGGAATGCTCAAAATTCTCCCACCAGTCTTCAACAGTATGTGAACTGCTGGATTTAGAAAAGACAGAGGAACCAGAGATCAAATCGCCAACATCTGCTGGATCATTGAAAAGTAAGAGTTCCAGAAAAACATCTACTTCTGCTTTATTGACTATGCCAAAACCTTTGACTGTGTGGATCACAACAAACTGTGGAAAATTCTTAAAGAGATGGGAATACCAGACCACCTGGCCTGCCTCCTGAGAAATCTGTATGCAGGTCAAGAAGCAACAGTTAGAACTGAACACAGAACAACAGACTGGTTCCATGGGAAAGGAATACGTCCAGAGTATGTATATGTCACCTTGCTTATTTAACGTATATTCAAAGTTCATCATGAGAAATGCTGGACTGGTTGAAGCACAAGCTGAAATCAAGATTTCTGGGAGAAATATCAATAACCTCAGATATGCTAAGAAAATTAAGAAAACTTAGTTTTCTTAACCTTAGAAAAACTAAGAAAAAACTTAGGAAAACCTTAGGAAAACTAAGAAAACCTTAGAAAAACTAACCTTAGAAAATGTAACCTCAGAAAACTAAGACCATGGCAATTTGATCTCCGGTTCCTCTGCCTTTTCTAAATCCAGTGGTTCGCATACTGTTGAAGACTGACCTGGAGAATTTTGAGCATTCCTTTGCTAGCGTATCAGATAGGTGTCATAAGGATGACACCACCCTTATGGCAGAAAGCAGAGAACTAAAGAGCTCCTTGATGAAAGTGAAAGAGGAGAGTGAAGAAGTTGACTTATAACTCAACATTCGGAAAACTAAGATCATGGCATCTGGTCCCATCACTTCATGACAAATAGATGGGGAAACAGTGGAAATAGTGACAGACTCTTTTGGGAGGCTCCAAAATCACTGCAGATGGTGACTGCGGCCAGGAAATTAAAAGCCGCTTGCTTCTTGGAAAAAAAGTTATGACTAACCTAGACAGCTTATTAAAAAGCAGAGACATTATTTGGCAATAAAGGTCTGTCTAGAGAGAGCTGTGTTTTTTCCAATAGTCATGTATGGAAGTGAGAGTTGGACTATAAAGAAAGCTGAGTGCCCAAGAATTGATGCTTTGAACTGTGGTGTTGGAGAAGACTCTGAGAGTCCCTTGGACTGCAAGGAGATCCAACCAGTCCATCCTAAAGGAAATCAGTCCTGAATATTCATTGGAAAGACTGATGCTAAAGCTGAAACTCCAATACTTTGGCCACCTGATGTGAAGAACTGACTCATTTGAAAAGACCCTGATGCTGGGAAAGATTGAAGGCAGGAGAAGGGGCTGACTGAAGATGAGGTGGTTGTATGGCATTGCTGACTCAATGGACATGAGTTTAAGTAAAGTCTGGGAGTTGGTAATGGACAGGGAGACCTGGTGTGGTGAAGTCCATGGGGTTGCAAAGAATTTGACATGACTGAGGGACTGAACTGAACTGAACTCACTTCTAGTGAGAAGAAGACCAAGTAAGCTAAAAGCAAAAACAAAGCAAAGTCATATGCATATTTAGTGTACCTGAAGTCTGGAGTTTTGTATTATGACTCTGTAGTTCAGAAAATTATAGTATTTAATTGTATTGTGTTTTATAGCAGAACTCTATTGTGTTAATAGTACAATTGACCCATATATGACACTCAGGCAGTTGGATATTGAGTTTGTACTGTAAATCCATGAATTCCTTGCTAATAATCTATTATGTACTATAAATTTTATACTTGGTATATACCTTTCTATATTTTATTGGAAAAGAAATAATGATTTGATTTGGTTTTATCTTATTTTAACTAGAAATAGATAAAAAAGTTTAAAAGATTTAATATAAAATGAAAAGGAGAACAAGTATTACTATTTTGTTAGAACTATTACATATGCATTTGGGTTTTACATAAAATATGTTGATTCAACTTTTTGTATAAGTTTTTGTTTGGTGAAAAAAATTTCCTTTATTAGTTGGAAAACTCTATCTAGGATTATTATAAGGCCATGCTTTTGGAATTATGAATTTTCTCATGGTGCTTCAGTACAAATTTAGAACTCTTAGATATGTGTGACTAAATTAACATAGGTTCCAGTCTACACATCTCCCCAAAAGTACTAATACCATGAGATTTGTAGTGGGGAAAAATGGTTTCCATGATCAAAATCTTTTGGAATATGCTAAATTCCAAGTACCTTGGAGATCTGTAAAGCACATTTATTAAAATATGAGGTGATGGTATTCACTGAGAGTTTAATATGTGCTATTATTGCATTTAACCTTTGTCATGACTCTCCTGGTGGTAGTTTAGTTGTGGGTCCTGTCATTAACCCTAATAACAAAGAAGGAAACTGAGGCCCCAGAACTGGTCATATGTTCAAAGTCACACTATAAGATAATGGAGAAAACTCTCTGACTTCAGAGCTCATGCTTTTAAGTCTGAAGCCATATGCTCAAAATAATAATGTATGAAACAATATTGCACATTAATATGACTTTTATGTTAGTTATATTTCAGTATTGATATTAACCTATTAAAAGCTTTGAGGATTAATGCAGTAATGCATCTCTTTAACATGGCTTAACTCAGCATTTCTAAATCAGGTTTGGCTACAGAAGGCTTACAAATTATAGTGAAAATAGTGTCCCACAGAATACAGTTTGAGAAGTGCAGATATAAGCTATAGTTTTGCAGTAGATGAGGAGCCAGGATGGGAGTTACTTTTCAGTATTTCTCTGGCCACTTGCTCCAAATAACTGCGAGTGCCTTTCCCAAGGCAGACTATCACTCAAGAATTCCACTTGACAATTTGGAATGGGCAGTAGGAGCAAGCAAACACTTGCTGCTGCAGATGCCCAGAGCACGGGAACCCTTCGCACAAATGTGGATCACGTAGCATATCCTGCACAGGGAGTGAGCTTAATTAAGTTAAGCTAAAGGGTTGAGTGAAAAACAGCATGCTGCTGTTATTGTTGCGTCAATTAAATTGTCCTCTGTGCTCATAGGAACTGTTCCACATTTATTACCAGTGAGATACACGCTCCGGCAGTTTCTTTGCTTCGGATTGTCTTATATTTAGCACATCTGAAGATTTGAGAACGGATGATGGAAGACATGGTGATAAATTGTCGGGCTTTTCCAAAGATTCAGAAGTTCTAAAGTTCCTGCCAGTGACAGATGGTCTGTCCTTACTCATCGCTTGTCTTTCTGACAGGACTTGATTTTTTTCCCCCTTTTTTGTTCAATTTTCTTAAAGTAAGCTAAGCTGCTTGGGAAGTAGGATAGTCTCATTTGTTATAACTGTGTTACTCTACGTTGGTGTGGAAGCAACTCTATATGAATATGAACCTGGCTCCCTCTATGTTATTAATGTATACATATGAAGTGATAAGCGAGAAGCATGGGACAAGAGGGGAGAGAAACAGATGACCGAGAAAAACCCCTGCTTCCTTTATTCCTGTTATATTGTAACCAAACCTACTAGTTAAACCATTGGTTAATCTTTTCTTACTGCCAGTGTCTTTTGATAGCCCAAGCATCACGTGATCTTTTGGGCAGTGCTTATTATATGGTAATACAGTATACATTATTTTTAGGACCTTTATTATTTCTTAACAATCAACAAAAGTTGAAATTTGGGATTAAATAGTATAGTTAGGTTGACATAGCTTGCTAAACATTTATACAAGTCCACAGAATGAAACCAAACAACTATAACAGTGATGAATTTAGGTATAAAATAGGTTCCCACTAGAAAAATAAAAGGGAAAAAATATTTCAATCAAATTGTTTAATCCATTTCATTGGCTTCAAATATGTTTACTGCTGAAATAGGAAATGTGCTACTTAAGTAAGGAAGATAAGAAAAAGAAACAATTTCTCTCTTCAGAGTTCCAGTATGTTGTTTAGTTGCTCAGTTGTGTCCGACTCTTTTTGCAGCATCATGATCCTAAGACCAGCCAGGTTCCTCTGTCCATGGGATTTTCCAGGCAAACATATAATGCAGTCAGTTGCCATTTCCTACTCCAGGGGATCTTCCTGACCCAGGGATCAAACCTGTGTCTCCTGCAAGTCTCCTGCCTTACAGACAGACTCTTCAACCACTAAGCCACTGGGAAAGCCCCTAATATAAGTGTAAATAAATATGAAGACTTAAAATATTCTAGAATGTCTTACAAATCTTCTTAATCCTTTGTCCAGATGTATTACTAATTCAGTCCTTCAAGCTGGTAATGCAGTTAGTTTGATACATTACTTAGGCTAAAATATATCAAATGGAAAGTGATTAATATTAATAGAAAGTTAAATTATCGATAGATATATTGATTTAGTATTTATAATAGTTGTTTGATATTTGTTATCTACAAAAATAACTGAGAATTTCTTTTTACGTAAATATGTCTTTCCTAAGAGTGTTCACCTTAGCTCCATTTGATTGGGAAAAACATAAACAACATTATTATCTCTCCTTTTTACCTTTTCTTTTAACTCTACTGTAAAATTTATTTCTCTGGAGATATATGAATATATACATATATTACACACTAGTATAGATATAATAGTAGGTCATACATAGAAATCAACATAATATATAAAATACACTTAATATAAATAGATGTATATCTTTTTACAACACTTTTTTTGTATAACACTTTTTATTGCTAATAAATTACTGGTGATAGTTTATCTAAGATGATTAAAATAAAGTAATTATTAAATTAGAATAATGAATGCCATTACTGGTATAAAATGACTTTTTAAGCTAAAATGGAAAACTGCCATTGGTCATAGTTTCTGCATTATTTCACCTAAAGTTGAACATGTATGTATTTTGAAAGCAATAATAATGGTATAGCTTAAAAATAGATCACATGTCCTCGCTTCTATGATAAGATATTATCAAGGCATCTTAGTAAGGTCATAGGAATCTATGTGATGATATATATGGAAATAGTATAAAATTTATACCAAAATTTTAAAAATATTCTGCAGATAATTATATACTTGAGAAAGGATTGACTCACATAAATGTATTTCCAATTGTGTTTCTCATGATTCAATGGATCTTTCAGTAGGCATTTCTCAGTAGGACAAAGACTAGCCCCCAGAAATAATTTATGTGTTGCGTATGCGTTAGTCGCTCAGTTGTGTCCGACTCCCTGCAACCCCATGGACTGTAGCCTGCCAGGCTTCTCTGTCCATGGGATTCTCCAGGCAAGAATACTGGAGTGGATTGCCATTTTCTTCTCCAAAAGTAATTCATACTTTATAACAATTCCTTGCTGGTTATTAGAAAGCATCTTCATTTAAAACCTGATCTTTTGGTGATCCTGCTGAAAATGACACAGCAATCTCTTATAAAACAATCTAATCTAACATTTATCTATATGTTCCATGGCATGGATCGTAAGAACATGTCTTAGGATGTTCACGGTGAAGTTGGATAGAATGGAAATGGATTGCAATAGGGTTTTGCAATGCATTTTTGGCCTAAGCCAAGGATAATTTAGAATCAATTTATTCAAAGCTATTCAATCAAGATTGCTACCTATACATAGTTTACTTTTCCTTTTACATAAGTTTTCTTTCTGCTCATATTGTTAGCAAAACTACTGAAATTAACCAACTATAACTTGTGCTAATATAATGTCCATCACTTTTAGTCTTTTCATTCAGGTAATTTTACAGTTGGATCTCCTCAATACACATAACCAAAACTTTTTAGAACATGGACATTTTACTTTGTCAAGACAATGACAAAACATATGCACAAGGAACTAACAGATAAGAATGTTAAGTTCAAGCCAGATTATAGAGGGATATGTACTTAGATATTTATTAGGTAGATGATACAAGGTCATCAAAGCTTTATTTGGACTAGGAAATTCAATGCAAATTCTACTCAGTTAAATCACAAAAACAGTATTATTTGTCTTTTTTCATTTGAAGGTTTTGTTTTTCTAGGCTTTTAATTAACTTTATTTTCAAACTTAGAGAGTCTACACTGCACTTACAAGATGAACACAAATGCTTCTACCATGTTTTACTGTAATGGTTTTCTGTTTTCAATTGACTAAAGAAGACCTTTCCAACATGTGATGTATTTTTGTCATTTGTCAAGTATATCTCTTTAGTTTGGTTTGTTTTTCACAATTAATGCTGACTGATAGCTGGTTTCTTTTCTATTCCAGGTTGTGGAGACTAATTTGGTTGCTTTTGACTGTCACTGGATCATTATAAATGAGGTAAATCTAACTGAACCTTACTGTCAACTCTTGAGTCCTGTTTTCATGTGTATAGTCACAGCCACAGCCTTGAATTTCTAACAGGAAACAGAACACAGAGTAAACTTTCAGCTCACTGAAAGGATGCTGTTAAATAAAATAGAATAAGGAGTTTTTGCAAATTATAAAGGGCTTTGTTTGAATAAAATAGAGACCGTCTTCCCCACTGAGTATCTTTTAGCCTTTTCCGTTGGCACACACTGCCTACATCAGAGATCATTTTTATAAAAAGTACAGTTCTTCTTTGTAAGCAAAGTGAATTCCTCCCAGTGGAGGGCCTGTGTTCCATTTATATTTTACTGTTGTTTCTAGAACTTTTATATCCCACCCCCTTACAAGTGGATTAAATAGTTCCTTACATGAATATGAATAAATAAGAGCAGATTGTTTTGCTTTTCATAAAGAAACACAACTGTTTTAAAATCCACCAACTTGTCAAATTTCTCGTGAAAGATTTCTTTTTTTTTTTTTGCAAAAACAATGCATAACATTAAAAATACAGTATTACAACACGAGAGCCCTGTGAAATAAGTTGTTCCATTAGCACCTGCCAGTCAAGAGTTAGAAAGGAAAATGAGTAGATCATTCAGGGACAAATAATGAGATAAAGATCTAGTATTCAGTGTATCTATTACTTATGGAAAAAATAATGTGTTGTTTATCAAGTGATACTAATGTTGAATTATAGAATAATACATTTTATCTCAGGAGCAAAGTAGCATTTTTGGCAAGAATTCTAGTCTTGAATTCAGCAAGATAGGCTCAATCCTGACTTTGAAATTGGTTCATAGCTGTGTTACTATCAATATATAATAAAATATCCTGTGCCTCAGGAGTTATTTGTTAGTTTGTACCATATGTATAACAACATTTACTTTACCAGCTCTTAATGAAAATTAAGTGAAATATTATTGAATGTTCTTAACATGGTGCCTGACAAATGACACTCAGTAAATGGTACTGCAATAATGATCAGAGTACATTAGAAGTTCACAGATCACTTGCTCACATATTATTTTGTGGAATAATAAATAGTGTTATGAAGTATTGAGGAAATATGGTCTTGCCTTTCCTTGTACAGAGAAATAAAAATGATTCTTAGTTTCAAATTGTTTCTCCTACAACACCCTCCATTGATGAGTTTTAGCTCTCTTGATGGTTCTTTTTTTGTTCAGTTTAAAGGCACTGGAAACGTTTTACAAACCTGTTTTTGGCCTGCCAGACTTTGAGTCTATATGACGTGTCAGTGTATTTCTTATGTCAGATTAAGACGTGTTCTTCAGAGATCCCCGCAGATAATGTGTGTATGTCAGATCTACTTTTCAATGTAGTTTTTAAGTCAATCTAGAATGACTAAACATCAGCATGGATTAAGGGAAAAGGGAGACCACAAACCAACCACACACCTAGAAATACCTTTTCTAGGTACTTTCATCTCTTTTGTTCCCAAAGAATCTAAGATTCAAATAAATCGAATGGTTTGTCAAATATTATACAACTATTACGTGGTAATAATGGGATTTAAAACTTAGTCTTTGCCAGTCTAAAGTTTTGGTTGTTGTTGGTTTTTTTTTTTTTTTTATAATTTTCCTTATAGATTATATTTTTGAAATTTATGCTCCTAAATTTCAATCTTATAGGAACCAGTAAGTTTTCTTTTACTTTTTGTCTTTAGCTTAATATTTTCTGGATTACTATTTTTTGAAATAGAGAATCCTCCTAATTTCTTGTTTTTGTTTCACACCCACCTCCTGATGGGGAATAGGCCACACAGCTTTTTTGATATGAAACAAACTGGAGCTGTTTTACTTGTTTGTGTCAGTATCGATGACTAGGGGGGAAAAGTGATTTCTTGCCTCTTTAGAGACATGGATTAATCAAACAAATTAACACTTATAACTGATAAATGGAAATGCCCATTCCTTTCTATTCTTTGGTAAGATTGCCGAAAGGACCCCTGAATTAACTTTTTCACCATATTCAACTTAACTTCTAATGTTATCCTTGCATCTTGAAAATGTGAACCCAGGTAGAGACAGCTTCCCATGACACCAATGACCATCTGTCTACTGCTTGCTTGTCAATTTGTGCTATGGAAGAAATTGCTTTTTCATATTATAAAGAGGAAGTTTGAGTAGTATGTATTTCATTTATGATGACTATCATGGAAAGAGCAATAGCTTATATTACTATATCTTTCATAAAGATTGTAACTCATTCTGTTAAACTTCTCCTTAAGTTTTATTTCATAAAATATTAGAGCAAATGATGTCTTTCAACAATCATTTCATAATTTGAGTCCCTGTTTTACAAAAAAAATTCACACAAAAAACAATCTAACTCACTAATAACTCAAAAAATATTAGAAGTATAGAACACAGTATAGAAAACCTCGATTTTCTCATCCACATGTTAGTTTCCCACTGTAAATTGTTATAACTATAGCTTCACTTTTACCATTACTGAAACCCTTATCTCTTTTTTACTCACAGTCCTCCTTACTAGTTCTTGAGCAGAGGTGTAATTTTAGGCAGAGCAGGTCACTACCACTTAGTCTTTGAAAAATCTCATGGTCATAGCCCACACTGTTTACATTGGTTATTATATTTTTTCCCTAAACTAGGTTAAAAAAAATCAGAGATCAAGCATATTTTCTGTACTTTCATCACTAAGAAATATCATCCATGTATGTATCTGTGCTCAGCCCTCTTAATTCTACATGATTCCATCCAACCACCTCATTCTCTCTGAAATATGCCTCAGGAAACTTGAGTCTCACTACCTTTCTTTCTTTTATAGGTCTGTTTATAATGAATGAATCAAAATTTATCTTAATTTTCATAAAATAAGAAACATGAATTCCTCAAGTTTTCTAGGAAAATAATAAACTCTAAAAGGAGCAACAACAACAACAAAGTCCAACAACTTGCAAATGCCCATTTTGTTTGAGCATGGAAATTGTGAATCTGATTAGTTTGGTTTGTGTAGCTACTATTTTGTTGCTAATTTTAAAATGGGTTGCAAACATTTACTTAATCTTATTGTACCAACAGTTTCTCAAAGAGAAACTATAAATCAAAGTTGGCATCGTGCATCATGATACAAATTGATGCTGAAGCTTGAAAACAGTATATTTGTTTCATTTGCACCAACTGTGCTATAATAATGAGAGGCTATGCTAGCTCATATGGTGTAATCAATCATATGCTAGTAGTTGGAAATGGTATTTATCTTTTCCCTGCAATCAGGTGATCCAGCAGAGAACAGCCTTTCCTTATAAGTATGGTCATCCCTTCAGGGTCCCGAAGCAGATGGCCTAGCACTTTATTTAAGTTTTACAAGTTAGAAATTCAGATAGGAAGATATACATACATAAATACGTATTAGAAGTATAGAACACAGTGTAGAAAACCTGTTCTTTTCTTATTCACATGTTAGTTTCCTACTGTAAATTGTTATAAATGTAACTTCACTTTTACCATTACTGAAACCCTTAGCTCTTTTTTACCCATAGCCCTCCTTATTAGTCCTTGAGCAGAGATGTAATTTTAGGCAGAGCAGGTCAATACCACTTAGTGTTTCAATACCCCTTAATGTATATATATATTTATATATACACACTGTTTAGAGCAGCAAGAAGCGTAATGCTATATGTAGTCTTCTATTCCCTGATGATACTAAGCCTGACCCTTGGTGTCCTGACTTCTTATTTAAATACTAGTTTTTTAGTTTAAGCCAGTATTCTCTGCTAATCACTGCTTAGTTCTGCAGTTAAGAAGTTGTTGTTGTTATTGTTGAGATTTGAAAGTGTGTAATGAATATTTTTCATTTTTCTAATTTGGTGATTAATTGAACTGCTCTCTACTAATCTGTCTAGCAGAAAGTTGGCATTCTGTTCCTCTTTCCACCCTTATAGTCTGCAGTTGGTTTTGTTCCATGTTTCATGATATTTGTATAATAATTTAACATTACTGTTAAACTTTATGGAAGCATCAAAGGATCTTTTTTGTTAAAGTATGGAGACCATAAACATACCAGCAATACAACAATAAGCATGATCTTTTCAAATTACACTACCTAACACACTGTTTAATATGATTACTAAAATCTGCTTTATTTATAATAGATAAAGTTATTAAAGCACCCCGGTGTCTCTACTTAAAGTTTCAGGGATCTATCTTTCGAAGATAGTTTGCTGAAATCTTGCCATTCATTCAGTTTTTTATTTGACATACATTTAATGAATACCTACTATAAGCCAAGAACTTCATTAGATGTTAAGAGATAAAAGAGTAGGAAAGGAGGAAGGGATCCTATTCTGAAATAGTTTATATAATATAGATTGGCATCCGATCTAATAGATTTTGAGAGTCTTTCCTTCCCCGGAATTCTATTAACTTAAGCTTAAAGCTGATATCCTACAAGGATTCAGGAGTGATCCAATTCTCCTAAAAGATTTGTTCTGGAAATTGGCTGTTTCTGGTGGAGTTATAGGCCTACCAGATATTTTAGCTTTCCCCTTCCTTGGCTTTGACTCCATTCAGAGTTCACCCTATGTTAAACTATCACAGTAAAGTGAATAAGAATCTTTTCTCAAAAATATTGATTTGACTCTTGATAATATTTGATCATCTATGTAAATAATTTTTATGAGAATAAAAGGCTGAATGCTCTGCTCTTAAAGAAGAACACTTGAGAAAAATTAAGCACACTAAAGCATATTTGTTTTTTTTTCATTGCAATATTCTTATTTCATAAGTATGCTCACTAAAATAAATAATACAAAAAAGACAATTTTTAATTTACTTTCTTTGCTGCTGGTGCTGCTGCTGTTAGGTCATTTCAGTTGTGTCTGACTCTTTGTGACCCCATAGACGGCAGCCCACCAGGCTCTGCCATCCCTGGGATTCTCCAGGCAAGAACACTGGAGTGGGTTGCCGTTTACTTTCTTTAAATTCCTTCAAACTCAGGAAATGTCTATATAACTGAGTAGCATATTTAGGTAGTACAGGGGACTCAGTTGAGTGTGTGGTAAACTAGTTCTTCATATGATTTTTTTTTAATCAGATATTTTAACATTTTTAAAAGTCTGCACATTTGAACAGTGTAGATTCCAATCGATTATGCAACAGCTTCATATTTTAATAAAGCAGTTTACCTACCAATTTCTTTTTCTTTTAAAAATATTTCTTACTAGATTAAATATTCACATGGCTTCCACTGTTTACATGACATTGTATTTGCCACTCTTGAAATGCATCTTCTGGAATGCAGACGTTCTGTAAATATAAAATAGCTACCTAATCAAGTTTTCATATCACTATCAAACTATTTTTGAGATCAGGTGTCAAAACTAAAACTGCAAGTGAATTTTTTGAGACAGATTGTCTGCTAACTTCATTCAGAATGGCAGATTCTTTCCTACCAGAAAATTACTTTTTTTTCCCCTTCCTCAAATAATAATAGGCAAAATATATTCAATTCAAATTGACATTTTCTCAGATATAGTTTAGTCATTTAGACATCTGTGAACTTCAGCTTTTGGAACTTGTAAAAAGTAACCATCCTTTTTTGTGGATTTAAAAATAGTCCTCAAAGACTTTGACTCCTGATAGATGACTGTACCATTCCTTATAGAATCATTAGGCTATTAAATTCTAGAATAATGTATCTTTATTGTTTTAATTCCTATCACTCATGAATATTAATCTAAATAATTCCTGTAAGGAAAAATGGATTCCTTACATGATTACTTCAGAGAGTGTCTTTTGATGACATTAATAAAATCTTTTTATGAGTAAAGGGTGTGTTGATGAAGAACTTGGAATCTCCCTACTTCTTTATTTGTAAATGAGAATTAACAACATCTGAATCAGAATGTAGTTTTTAGCAGGAAATGAAATAATGTGTTAAGTACTTAGTATTTTTCCCAAAATATAGTAGGATCTTAATAAATGTAAGTTTTTGTTCTAATATGCTGATTTGTAGTTCAGCAATGGTGGAGCATGTAGAAATAGTGCTACTTGACAAAATATTGATAAATGTGATATTGCTAAAGAAAAAAGACCACATATATAACACCACTTAGTCAATATTATGAGAGAGTGGTAGAATTTTTCACTGCTTTTTAAAAATCAAGATGCCTATCTGCATAATATGAAAAAAATTTAAGCATGTAATAACATTGAATAACAATAAAAATTGATTTTAAACATTTCTTGTTTAAAGTTCAGACCGAAAATGAAATTGATAGACACTGTAGACATTGTTTAATTTTACTTTGTGAGTAGATGGCAGAGAATTAAAAACTAACCTGCTTTTGCCAGACAGAAATTTTGGTAACCGGTGAAATGATACACACTGAGGAAAAACACAGCATTTTAAACTGAGAAAAATCATCTTTATGGTACATTAATTGACTGAAAATCCAGGATATTATACTGGATATGGCTGACGGCAGGTGTTATTTTATTTTCAGAAAAATCTTTATTTCATAAAGATCATAAATAAAGGATGGATTTTAAAGCTAGTATGTCCTATGACTAAGAAAATTTATACTTGTAAATCATCTTTTTCTCTTTCATTATTCTGTAATAATTCTTTGAAACAAACCTGAGAAATATTCACTGCAGTCCACTATGTACCCTATGTCAAATCTTTTATTTCTGTTGCTGTAAGAATCTGTTGAAAGCAATACTATGTTAATTACAAAGACTCCATCAGTTTAAAAGATTTCAGATGGATACCATGAATTACAAACTACCTAAGTAAAGGCTGCATTAAAACTAAAATTTATTTGGATCACATCTAATCTAATTCCAATTAGGATAGTGTTCAATTAGAACAGATGTATGTTAAAAATATTATTTTATTTTTTTGTTTTCACATCCATAATTGAGTCAAATCTTAAAGTTTGAGTCTAGAGTTGGATGGTGACTGGGAAAAGGAAGAAGAAAATGCTTTTCTTTGAGTTCTCAAAGGCTTATATGCAAACTAGTAGTAATTTGGATAAACATCACTGGAGTGTATTTTGTATTAATCAATAGAATTTTCTATCTTTATGTTAAGAACACAATTATATACTAATATATCAGTTCAACAGTTAATGAGCATTTTATCTATTCCTTATCAAAACAAGTCCATGAGTTAACACCAATAGTTCTAAGAAATAATTGGGAAAAGTCTTAAAAAATGATGTCTCCTCTTTCTCTCTCTACTGTCTTATTTAAGAACCCCCTTTTCATTGCTAATAGCAATATTTATTACTCTTACATTACAACTGTCTTCCTAGGTCGTCAAAGTATCTTGAAATCCATTAATGAATAATTAAGTGTAATAGCAGCTTACTTTGTGACCTTTTCCAATGTTTAGATAACACACAGTTTTCTGAAGTATTCAACATATTATAAACTTATTATAAATAAAAAGTATTTAAGTCCATCACTTCATTTGAAATTATTTAAGCATTCATTAATTATACACATAAATGCATATAATTTAAAGCACAGACAGCAACTACAAATGAGTTGATTATTTTAATGAACATGTGGTGTTGTTTTCACTTGGATGTGGGCTAAGCATTAAACAAACGTATTATAGTGACAGAATCTCTTAGCATTTCCTGATAACAACTCATTAATAGTTTGTGTTTATAATATTTCTAATTCTTCCATTTCTTATCTTATAGGAAATAAATGATGTGGATGTACAGGAACTAGTAAGAAGGTCGATTGGAAGGTTAACCATCATTCGACAGACATTTCCAGTCCCCCAGAATATAAGTCAGCGATGTTTCCGTGGCAACCATCGAATATCTTCAACATTGTGTGATCCAAAGGATCCATTTGCTCAGAATATGGAGGTATATTCTAAGCACCCAGATATTTCTTTAAGGATTTTTTTTGGTCAGTTGTAGAGAGACATTTTCTGGTGGCATTGCATTCAGAATTCTACATGTTTCCATTTTTGGTCCAGCAATTTCATAAGTCTACTGCGAAGAGTGCTAAGAATCTGTCTTTGATTGTTCTAAATCTCATCACAGCAAAATATCTATTTGATAAAAATATAATCAGTAAAAGTTATTCTCTTTTCAGCAAGTAGATCAATAGAATTTCTCATGGTAGAATTTGTGATTGATACTCCTTAATGCTAAACTCCAAATTATTAAGCTAATAAATTTGTTTGCCTTTTCTGGCATAACAAGGATATTGAAGCTTATTCCTTTTTAAAGATTAATTTCTGGTTGGAAGGACTTCACAAGAAAAATATTTAGAAATCCGAAAATGCAGTAGTGTTATATAAAGTTATATCCAACTCAGATGGGAGATAGCTGAAACCTTTGCTATTCAGAATACAACAAAGAATTTGAAAGTAAATGAATACAATCTCTGAACAGCAAAACAAAAAAAGAAAAAAAAAGAACATCAAGTCCCTGTAGCTTACACATAAGAATGCCCTTTTAATACTCATCTGGATCTTATTTCTTTTTCTTAAGGAAACTCCTATCAGAATTTTTTGTGTTATTTCTCTTTGCACTGGACATCTCAAAATGTCAGTTTGAAGGAGGTTTGACAAAGGCAGGCACATCAACAAGAATAGGGCATAGGAAGCCCTGTGAGGAGGCAAGAAACATAAAAAGAGAAATCAAAGAGATATGCTAATTCAAATATCCTATCAGAGCAGGACCTTCTCTGTAAAACAACTCTACATTATAATACAGTTCCAAGTGTATCACTATAGTATATAGCTAGTTTATTAGTTAATATTTAAACAGTAACCCTGAGATACCAAGAAAGATTAAAGTCATGGTCAATTTCATAAGTAGGAAAAAACATAGGATCTATTTTAGAAACCTATTCCTTCAAAATGTTTAATAGAAATAGTATTTTAGTACTTAGAGATGTTCAGTTTGAAAAGGCTGGAAAAATAATTCTAGGAGAACTAGTTCTTTCCTAATAATACTAGATAAATAAGGTGATTTGGCAAAACTACTTCCTTGTTTGAAAGATAACAGCTTCCCTATTTTTAGTCGGCTTTGAATATTTTAGATAAATTGCCATTTATCTAACCATTTCTTCATACTTATTACCACTGTAATGCTGCTGCTGCTAAGTCGCTTCAGTCATGTCCGACTCTATGTGACCCCATAGACGACAGCCCACCAGGCTCCTCTGTCCACGGGATTCTCTAGGCAAGAATACTGGAGTGGTTTGCCATTTCCTTCTCCACCACTGTAATGAGCAGTGTGTATTTACCCAACAACTGGCTCTGGAATCATTGCCCACAGAACTTTGCTAGTAGATTTTTAAGCTCCTTTAGAATAAGTTCCCTCCAGGCATCATAATCACATTAAGTATTTGTCTTTCTTTCTTTTTCCCATCACACCTACCATGGTGCTTTTCACCTTTGTAAAAATTTGGATTTGAAAGTAATTAATAAGAAAACAGAAGTCAAAGTGAGCCACTCAAGCCTCAACAGGGTTTAAGTTTTCTACTTCTAATGACGTATCTTTTGATATTAATTGGTTCTGAGTATAATTGATGTGGAAATGATAGAATTTTAAATAGAAATATGAAAGAACTTTGATTTAGAAAATCATGAGATATTAAAGGCTGTTTCTGTTGAAAGAGGTAGTAGGAAATATACAGATTGGGAAAGCAGAAAGGTACTGCACAGTATTTCAAAGCATATTCGCCTAACAGCACAATCCTGATTCAGTTGAGTTCCTTGAAATCAGGGGACAAATATTCTGTTTATCTTTGTATTCCCAGACATATCTAATGAATTAAGGATGTACTGGAAGTAACACTCCTCCTGCCCCATACCTTCATCATACACCCCTCAAAGCTACAGATCGAAGAAAGCTGGAAGATTACTTTTCTTTGTGAATTTATTGTGTATTAACATCCTTTTTATATGTAATAGAATTTGACTAAATGTTTAATATGTAAAAGGAAAACTGACAGAAACTTTTATATGTGAAGATTTATATAGTGCCTAAATGCTGGGCTCTTGAATTTAAAATGTTCCACTAAAAGCAGAGCATTTGATAAAAAGTCTGGCTTTGGTGTATGTTTTATCTCACTGAAGTTAAAGAAAATAACAAGAAAAATACTTTAAAAATTGAGAGTAAGGAGTTCCCTGGGAGAAACAACCCTCTCTCAACTTGGAGTGCACAGTGCAGATAAAAAGGATCACAGGTAGACATATATCTTATCAGCAGGATCCAACTTAAAGAAAAACTTAGGAAAAAAGATATGAAAATATGATTCTTGTGACCTCTAAAAATAGAAACCCAGCAGTCACCGTAATCTGTACAACAGAGGAGAAGAGGGTACATCTAGAGAAGAGGGTGAGCATCTAGAGATCTCTGGCCTGTTACATGTTTTAGTGTACACAGAAAGGGAAATAGTATTTTGTTGTTGTTTAGTCGCTCAGTCATCTGACTCTTTGTGATCCCATGAACTGCAGCACGCCAGGCTTCCCTGTCCTTCACCATTTCCCAGTATTTGCTCAAACTCACGTCCATCGAGTCAGAGATGCCATCCAACCATCTCATCCTCTGTCATCCCCTCCTCCTGCCTTCAGTCTTTCCCAGCATCAGGGTCTTTGGCAATGAGTCAGCTCTATGCATTAGGTGGCCAAAGTACTGGAGCTTCAGCTTCAGCAACTGTCCCTCTACTGGGGAAGCCTAAGTAATATTTAGAAAGAACAAAAGCCAAGTTTCCTCAGTCTTTAAATTAGTGCCAGAAAGACTAAAATTCAGAGTTAGCTGAAGTTGCAAAATAAATGTCAAAGATACCTTTCAGCTAGAAACAGAGTTTTTAGCAATATATGAAGCAACAAGGAAGGAAGCCATTTACTGCTTGATGAAACTAATGCTGTCTTCCCAGGCAGCATGGTGTAAAGAATCCCTCAACCAATGCAGAGATGCAAGAGATGTGAGTTCGATCCATGGGTCAGGAAAACCCCTTGAAGTAGGAAATGGCAACTTATTCCAGAATACTTGCCTAGGAAAGCCCATGGACAGAAGAGCCTGGTGGGCTACAGTCCGTGGGGTCGCGAAGAGTCAGACACGACTGAGCACACACACAAAATTAACGTTAGTTTGGCTGCTAATGGAGAGAAAACAGAAACATTCAAATCCTTTCGCTTCTGTTTCTCCATCTTAAAACTGGGAAGATTAGGATAAAAGTCATTTAAAGAAAAGTAAATCATTAGATTTTAGATTAGAAGGAGCACGTGTTTGGAGGTGGTTAGAGTATGCCTTACTGTTCTAAAATGAGGCCTGAAAAATAATTTCTCAGAGCAGTTAATAAAGCTGTAGATATGATCACAATGTTGTAATTTAGAAATATTAGAGAAATACTTAGGAAGAGAACCCAAGTACAAGGCCTTGGTATATTGTCCCAGTTTTCCAAAGGGAGGTAGAAAGATTCTGACAACAAGCGGTTAACACACTAAAATTAATATTTAGATACATTTCTGTTGTTCAGTTGCTCAGTCCTATCTGATTCTTTGTGACCCTATGCAGTGCAGCATGTCAGGCTTCCCAGTCCTTTGCCATCTCCCAGAATATACTATTAAATACATGGGTTGAGGAACTTTAAACAAGATAATAGGATTTCCTTAAGAACAGGCATTACTGAAGCCTACTTAATATATTTTTTTTTTAGGTTTAGATAATGTCATAAATCTTTTTATTGTTTGCTGACTTTAATGTAATGTTTGAAAAATTTTCCTTTAGGAAAACATTAGAAAGTCTATATAAATTGATGTCATTCAAACATTTTCACCAAAGACTACTAAGAACAAAAGATAGTAAACATTTTGGCTTCAGATTCTTTAAAAAGTTCAAAACATAGTCTTATTATTGTCTTTAAAAGTTAATATAATATATGGGTTTCTTTAAAATTAAAAGTAATATAATTTGAATCAAGATTTCTGGGAGAAATATCAGTAACCTCAGATATGCAGATGACACCAACTTTATGGCAGAAAGGAACTAAAGAGCTTCTTGATAAAGGTGAAGGAGGAGAGTGAAAAAGCTGGCTTAAAACTCAACATTCAGAAAACTAAGATTATGGCATCTGCTTCCATCACTTCATGGAAAATAGATGCAGAAAGAATGGAAACACTGTGAGACTTTATTTTCTTGGGCTCCAAAATCACAGCAGATGGTGACTGCAGCCATGAAATTAAAAGATCCTTGCTCCTTGGAAGAAAAGCTATGACAAACCTAGACAGCATATTAAAAAACAGAGATGTTACTTTGCCAACAAAAGTCTCTATAGTCAAAGCTATGGTTTTTCCAGTAGTCATGTACTGGACTTGTCCCTTGGACTGCAAGGAGATCAAGCCAGTCAATCTGAAAGGAAATCAATCCTGAATTGGAAGGACTGATGCTAAAGCTGAAGCTCCAATATTTTGGCCATCTGATGCGAAGATCTGACTCATTAGAAAAGACTCTGATACAGGGAAAGATTGAAGGAAGGAGAAGAAGGGGATGACAGAGAATGAGATGGTTGGATGGTATCACCGACTCAATGGACATGAGTTTGAGCAAGCTCCAGGAGATGGTGAAGGACAGGGAAGGTGAAGGACAGGGAGCTTGAAGTGCTGCAGTCCCTTGTGTCACAGAGTCAGACACAATTGAGTGAATGAACAAAACAGCAACATTTCAGATAGTAATCAGCTAAACCACTTTGTTTTGTCTCCAAATCTTCAGGCAAAATTGATAAGCCTAGAACATGACCCAGATGTATTATGTAGCTTTGAGTACCTTTAATATTTACAGCTTGTCTCCAGAGTTTCTCTTACCCTCAGTTTGGGAAGTATGGAACTAGTGGAATAGTAAAACCACACTGATAAATAGTCTATTCTTGAAGTGCAAGGAATTCTCTATGGTTATCCAAAGAGTCTGTCTTTGGACCTAGGGCTTCCCTTGTGGCTCAGCTGGTAAAGAATCTGCCTGCAATGCAGGATACCTGGCTTTGATCCCTGGGTTGGGAAAATCCCCTGGAGGAAGGAAAGGTTACCCAGTCCAGTATTCTGTTTTGGAGAATTCTATGGACTGTATAGTCCTTGGGGCCTCAAACAGTCAGAGATGACTGAGCAACATTTGTTTTCTGACTTCACTGAACCATCAACACCAACCTCCTTTACATGCCAACTTTCCAATATCTGACACCTTCTTTGACTTGCTCTGAAACATTCTCTTTCCTTTAGTAGTTGATTACCTGGTATAATTTCTAGGCAGCTCATTATCTCAGCATTCTTCTTGTCTTTCTCTTATTTTTCAGTGTTTCTGTTGAAAGTTTAGTACTCAGAACTAACTTTATTTGCAGATGTGAATTGACTAGAGAGATTTGGATAAAATGTTATCTCTCTTGATCTTAATAAAACGCTTCAGACACAGAGACTGAGATAAAAATATAATGGTTTGAAGCAAATATTACTTCTGCTATAGTTCAGTGAAGTCAGAAAACAAATGTTGTTAGGGTAGATAGAGAGAAATGATTGGTCAAATGGCAGGATGCTGATGTTTAAGATGTTAGAGGAATTGTTCATTTGTGTCTAATAGTCACTTGTGCTGGTCATGGCCAGAGTAGAAGCAAAAGTCATCTGAATAAAAAGTGACCAAGAGGTCAGTAGGTAATGGCAGTGAGGGGCTGTAATGTGTGGCATGGTAAACAGCACAAACCTCAAGAGAGAAGAGAAATTTGCTAAGAAAGAAGTAAAAGAAGGGATAATAGAAAGCTCAGAGAATGTCATCACCCCCTTTTGATTCTGCAGTTTGGGATGTGAGCAAACAAAGAGAGGCAGTCATTTGTCAAAAACAGTTGTCACATATTGACTACAAATCACTGACCTTTTAGTCCAGCATGGATGCTAAAGTGCATGCCTCTAGATATGCAAAGGAGACTATGCCATAAGAAGTGTCACCAGTTGTCAGATCGCTCACATCTTGACTTCTGTTAAACCTAACTGATGTTAAACTAGACGTTCTTTTTTTTGACTTTCTTTCTTTGACAACTATTTATCAAAAACCAAATATGTGCTAGACTCTGGGCTAAGTCAAGAGGAAATAAAAAATAAGGGAAACAAAAAGTGCAAAAGGCAAAAATATTGCAATATGAGGCCCTATCCAGAAGGAACTTGTATTCTGTGTGAAAAGCAATTTAAAAGAAATCTTAGCATTCTGATATGCTTCAATAGAGATATGCACTGAGTGTTCCAGGAGATAAAACAAGAACTGCCCACCTAGCCTGGGAGTGGGGAAAGTCCTGAGAAGTTGTCAGGGTAGGATTCACCCAGCCTGTGATCCATGAATTGAGTATGAGAGGAAGTTAACTAGTTACACAGATAAAGAGACCTCAGAGGATGTTCCCACAACTATCTCATCTACACTCTTGAAGCAATCAGTCAGAGAGTGCAACAAAATAAAGCTAGGTTGCTTAGAGCAAGAGAATTTGAGGCAGTGGAGCCATGAGAGGTTAGAAAAGGTCAAATTATTGTAGATTATTGAGAAATATCCAAAGATTTGCCCCAGACTTTTGGATACAACTCATTCATCCTTCACGTCTCTTCTCGGTTTACCTTTTGGGTCTTCAGTGTAATTCAGGTGAAGTTCATTTCATCAGCTATTTTTAACTGCACGCATTACTCTTCATTCATTGCCAGTTACAGCCATCTCTCTAGTCCCTCTAGGAATTATCTGGTGGGTTGGGGGCAAAGATGAGGATGGCCTATCCAAATATTTCCTTATAAAGAACAAACTATTTCACGTGGTTCATAAGAGTATTCAAAGTCTCTTTAAAGGAAAGTCTACAAACACAAATGGTTGAAGATTTACCTAGTTTGAAAATTCAAAGGCACTGTTAGGAAGTGCTTATTAACAGTTGTTCAAATTCTTATCATGTTAATAGTTGAAGTTTAGTGGCATGCTGTGATGTGGGCAGAGAGTTTCATAAGATTTCTTCATGATTAATTATAAGCAAAGGGTAATCAAAGTACTGTCCCCTTTATTTTCAAGAAAAAATGTGATAATAAGACTCTAAAAAATCTGAGAAGATTTACATGCTTAAAATGGGTTTATTTTTTATGGCTATATTGAGTTCTCATTTTTTAATTTTGTATTGATTTTTTTCTTCAGAGAGGAAATAATATAACATTTAAACACTGTTATTGACCTTGGATATCTCATGGTGTCTACATTTTTTAAATGTTATTTCTAAATTATTTAAAAAAATAGACAACATTGGTAATTAACAGGGAGGATAGTGATTCTGGCAAACTGTAAGAGTGCAATACAGTGTATCAAATATTTGTATAATTTATTTTAAAATCTGTGTAGAGGGAAGTTAATATGATTACCTTAGAAGAAGAAATCATTAATGTAAACACACATTCACAAACAGCAGTTTATGGTATTTGTCATGTTAATTGCAATGCACCTGTATATAATTTTGTATAGACCCTTGATCATTGTAATGTTTATGAACGGTGCTGTTTCCTTTCACTTTTTCATTAATGAATCTCCATAGACACAAACATATAGGCAGATGGTGGCGTCCAGCACCTATGACACTCATCTTCCATGTAAAATCAAGTTGATATTTCTCCATCTGAAAAACCAGAATGAAAAAATTTGACATCTTCAGAAAATGTATTATTCATTTTCCCTTCCAATCTTAAGCCCTTAGATCTTTACTTCCTCAGAAAGAAATAAGGACCAGTGATTTTCTAAGGTCTGACACTAACAACCTTGCCTCTGTCAAAACTCCTCTTTTTTATCATCTCTCTCACACCTAAATAAGCTGAAAAAGCAGTTGAGGCATACAATCAGACAAGACTTCATTCTCAATAGCAAAATTGCCCAGGAAATGAAAAGAAGAAACCTTCTGCTTAATAAATAACCCAGTAAACCAGCTATCTATGACATGAACAGAAGCTTTTCTCCTTATTCTTGATGGTTGGCATCAATGATTCTAATGATTACTGTCTAATGTCCTTTCAGATTTCAAACCTTTACATATATGACACGGTGCTTCTGCTTGCTAACGCTTTTCATAAGAAGCTGGAGGACCGGAAGTGGCACAGCATGGCTAGTCTGTCATGTATCAGAAAGAACTCCAAGCCCTGGCAGGGAGGGCGCTCCATGCTGGAGACCATCAAGAAGGTAACTTCTAACTGGCATTTGTTTCTTCAAAATTCATCCATTAGTTTGTTGTCATTGTTAATTTTGTTTTTTTATTGAAGTACAGTTGATTTTACAATGTTGTGCCAATCTCTGCTGTAGAGCAAAATGACAGTTATCCACATATAGACATTTCTTTCTTTAATATTCTTTTCCATTATGGTTTATACAGGATGCTGCTTAAAGTCTCCTATGCCATACAGTTGTCTATCCATCCTACATGTAATAGTTTACATCTGCTAATCCCAAGTATCCCAATCCATCCCTCTCCCACATCTCTTCCCCCTTGGCAACCACATGTCTGACTAGCATTTTGGTCTTCCTAATATTTTTGCAAAGAGGAACAATACGTCATTGATGAGATATATTTTAGGATTTTTTTCTTCACTAATATTGCTGCCTATTCAGAGCACAAAATAGTGTAATGGATAAATTAAATATTAAAAAAAATCAAGGGCTTCCCCCGTGGCTCAGTGGTTAAGAACCTGCCTTGCAATGTAGGGGACACAGGTTCGCTCTGTAGTTCGGGAAGATCCCACATGCCATGGGGCAATTAAGCCTGTGTGCCGCAACTACTGAACCTGTGCTTTAGAGTCCTCGAGCCGCAACTACTGAGCACCCCACAACTAGAGAGTAACCCCTGCTGTCAGAAAAAAACACACACACACAGCAACGAAGACCCAGCACAGCCACAAATAAATAAAATTGAAATAAATATTTAAAAATTTCAAGGTCAGAAAATCACATGTCTGTGAAGTAGGGAGCCCTTATTTATTCATAAGGAAATTTTATGCAGATAAAAAATTAATCATTGAAATATTTTAATTCACCTTCATTGCATCATTAGTGTCAGAGATGCTCAAATTATTCAGTATCTGTCACAAAGTACAGAAAGTCACTTTTGTTTCTCTAACCCATCATCACCTGAAAAAAATAAACCCTAGATCTCGGTGTTTTTCAGTTAGATGATACATGGTAAGACATTGGATGTGATCTTTAATTTGCCTTACAATAAAAATATAAGTCATAAACAGTCAATATTTTGGTGCATTTGTGAGCTATTTGGGGTACTTGATGGCATTCTTCTTCACTGTCAGTGTGGTATTTAGCCTGCCTGTGACCTGCTTTAGCTCAGCTACCCGCTCCATTCCCAGAAGGCAGTTTATGTTGCTTAGCTCCTCTCACAGTTATAAGCATCCAGCAGTTTATTAGCCTCTTTGTCATGTCATCCTTGCTGGCATTTTCCATTTGTCTCACACAGCTTCTTGGATTTAAAATGAAATGATTAATAAAACAAACAAATTTCCCCTGTACCGTTTACACAAAGGAGACAGTCATTTGGAAGTTTATATTCTTCATTTTATGCATCCTTTTTCTTACTGCAAGCATTTGCCTTTTCCCCTGAAATAGTAAGAGAAATAGCTAGTCAAATGAAATGTGAAGTGTTTAGAGATGCCAGAGAAAAATCTAAAATTAACATTAAAAGGGAACTAGATGTACAAAAACCAGGAAGTGGAGGGAAAAATATGTTTCTCGTAGAGAAAAGCTTGCATTTTCCTCTTGGTGCTGTATCCTCTTTGCAGAAGAATCACTTTAATGAGAATTTAGGCTCTTATCAACAGAAGTGCTTGAGAATTAAATTGAATACATTGGCAGAGGAGGATTTTTTAAGTGAAAAATGAATAAGTCAAATCTAAACTCAAGGTGTTGCCAAAATCCCCCAGCTCTATTTCTATGGAGAGTTGGCAGGTATGAATCCAAGGGAGGTTGTTGAACATGGTTCCGATCCTGCCAATTTATTAATTCATGGCTTGGCTTGGATGCAGGAACCTGAATATATTCATTCTTCGGAAGCTGTCACACAAAGGCAGAATAATAGTTTGGGAGGTTGCTTAGGAGACACTTATTTAGTGAAAGTATCCGTAGGAGGGAAAAAGAGACACTATAATATGTAGGTATTTCTTATGGAGCAATTCAATATGTAAAATGTTTCTGTTAGAAAATTTATAATCAAAACAATGATTTTATATGATAATTATGAAGTTTTGTTTGAGAGAATATTTGTATATTTTTTCCTGTAAACTTTCAAGCCAGTAGCATTTTTTAAAGGAATATATCTATATTCTATATCTAAAGGCTAAGTTTGAATGATATGTATGATAACAAAAGTTCTGTTTCCTTATTTTTTTTTTCTCACATTTTGAATTGGCCTTGAAAACAAAGTCATGTTTTTCCAGTCATATTATTTTGCCTCACCTGAGTGTTTTGGTTATCCTATTTAGATGTCCAGGCTGATGACACTTCACAAAACAAGATAATTTACTACTTGCACAGGACCTCCTGAAGAAAGCAGAGTGGCCTGTGCGGGCCCAGGCTGGCTGTAGCAGAGTGCTGTGAATGGGCGGGACAGTTGTAGTAGTTAAGGGGCAAGCTGAGAATAGTTCCCATTTACTTGGGCTGGAGATTTTATAGGCTTAAATTTTACAGGGGTTTCAAAGAAGGAGATCCATGATGGGCTTTCTTGATCAACCTGTCCATATGTAGGGCCTAATGAGAAAGGCAGCTTAAAAAGAAGTCAGCTGCTAAACATCACAGATGAGGTCAGGCTCTTCATTACAATGGGAATATTCTGGTGATAAAATTCTTAGTTGCATTCAAGTAGCCACTGCATGCCTATAATCTGACCGTGTACTGTGCACTTTTCAAAACCTATGTACTAATGCAAAGAGTGCGTTTTCAGTTGCTTGGTTTTGTCTGACTCTTTGTAACCCTTTGGATTGTAGCCTGCCAGGCTCCTCTGTGCATGGGGTTTTTCAGGCAAGAATACTGGAGCAGGTTACCATTTCCTTTTCCAGAGGATCTTCTGAATCCAGGGATCAAAAGACAGATTCTTTTATTGCTGAGCCATCAGGGATTTCCAATGCAAGGTGTACAAAGAATTAAAAGAGTGAATGTCTGTCCTTTAATTAATTTGCATTCTCATCATGCAGATGAGATAAAAAGAGTTAAAAAAAAAAATGCAGTTGACATGAGCCTATAATGTCCAGTAAGAAGGAGGTGGTGGTTTCCAGGGAACTCTTGTGTTGCAACGTTATAATTTATTTTGTTGCTGTTGTTGTTCTGTCACCCAGTCATGTCTGACTCTTTGAGACCCCATGGATTGCAGCACACCTGTCCTCCTTGTCCTCACCATCTCCCAGAGCCTGCTCGAACTCATGTCCAATGAGTCAGTGATGCCATCCAACTATCTCATCTTCTGTCGTCCCCTTTTCCTGCCTTCAATCCTTCCCAGCATCAGGGTCTTTTCTAATGAGTCAGATCTTTGCATCAGATGGCCAAAGATTTGGAGTTTCAGCTTCAGCATCAGTCCTTCCAATGAATACTCAGGATTGATTTCCTTTAGGATTGACTAGTTGGATCTCTTTGCAGTCCAGGGGACTCTCAAAAGTCTTCTCCAGCACCACAGTTCAGAAGAATCAATATTTCGGCCTCAGCCTTCTTTAGGGTCCAAGTCTTATATCCATACATGACTACTGGAAAAACCATAGCTTTGACTATACGGACCTTTGTCAGCAAAGTAATGTCTCTACTTTTTAATATGCTGTCTAGGTTAGTCATAGCTTTCCTTCCAAGGAGCAGGCCTCTTTTAATTTCATGGCTGCAGTCACCATCTGCAGTGATTTTGTGAATTGGTAGAGTGAGTGCCTTCGTATTTATCTTCTTTTTTCAATAATAAGAGACTAATTTTCAAGTGATCATTTCTTTCAGAGAATATCAGCACCCCCAAGCCATTGCTGTTTACATGGAGTTATAGATTATTTTTTAGAAAGTTATAATTTTTAAAATAATGAGCCTTTAATTCATAGACATGTTATCTAGTCATCTTCTTATAACCCTCAGTAAAGATTTATGGTATTCTTCATATGTATTTTCATTGTTTTTATTCCTGAAATTTCACAGGGTTTTGAATATGCTCACCTGTGTGTATGTGTGTGTTTGCACACACTATCATGGATTGGATATGTTTCCATTATATTTTTAAACTAGTCATCGTACCTACAATGAACTGACCTGACCGACTTTTGATACACAACTCTGGATTCTTACTTCTTTCTTTGGAGTTTATTCCCTTATGCTTTTAAATACATATTGATATTATCTTTCAAAAAGTCCTCAGTACTTAATTCTAATACTTTAAATGTTTTAAAGCTTTGAAAAAATATTTTCTTGGTACATTTGGGAACACAATCTACCAGGTACTCTTGGAGTCCTTCAGGCTTTGGAGCAGTAAACTTCCCTTCCTGCAAGTGAGGGAGCCAGGCCATCTCTGTGTCAGAGACAATGATGCCAGGATTCTACCCATGTAAGATGAGGCTGGCCAGGCCTGGAACTGGCTGGAAGAGCCCTGTTATGCAGGACATAGTATTTTCCAGCTCTCTTCTGATGCACTCTTCAGGGATTCCTCCTGGTTTTGTTCTTGGTTCACCAAACAACATATGTTACTCTAAGCTTTTAGATAGAGGAAACCCCAGGCAGTGGTGTTACGGGCACACCCATGAGGCAGAGGCCTGACCTGGGGTCTGCACAAAAATGTCTGTAGGTGGTTTTACAGTATGGGCCAACAACAGAAAATAGAATGGCCAGTGAGCAGTTTCTAGGACAAAAACATGTGGTTTGAGGAACAGATATAAATATGGAAACCTGCAAAGCAAATTTTTGAGATTTTATTGACCTGGCTAAAGATGAAAATATTGCCATCAATACTGCTGAACCTCTATACATACACTTACTTGGGAAAGCAATTATTATTAGGGAGCCATTTTTAAATGTAAACTGTGAACACTTAAAATCATTTGACAAAAATCCATACAGACAGCTCACCTGCCTCCCACTACAAGTTATCCTAACTTTTAACATGGCTCTCAGTGAGATCTTTGACAGTTAACCTGACTCAGTCTCAGAACATCAGATTCAAGTAGGACCATTCAGTGTGTTGAATATGAGAAACTGAATCCGGAAGACCTCAGTCAGCTTATCACCATCCGTGTCACGATGATCAGGATGTCCTAGCTGATTCCAGAGATGCACGGGGCCTCCTCCCAGTGTCGTGTGCACCCACCCTGTCCAGTGGAGATGGACTGGGTCAGACCACTGAGCCTGCACATGTGCCTGCTGCCCCGGCACACGGTGGTGCTGACCCACGATTGCCTCATGCTCTCTGACAAGCAGATGATCAGACTCCGAGATTCTCCTGAAAGTATGCTTGCAGGGCAGATGCCTCATGGTGACATCCTTTTGCTCACAATGATATTGTTGACAAGGTTCATCTTGGGGACAGAGTGAACATTACTAGCATCTCTCCAGCTGTTCCTATTGAATCAATCCAGGAGTGAGTCATGTGAAGTCTGCCGACAGAACCCTCATTGGTATCATTCATTATCAGAAAACGGATGCAAAGAGTCTGCATGAAGGAGATAAAGAAGCAGAACAGAACCTTTTTCAGAGAAGCATGAGAAATTACTTAAAAAACTTTCCAGAAAAACAAGCATTTATGAGAGATTTGCTTCAGCCTCAGGTCCAAGCAATTAAGAACAGGAAGATTTCAAAAAGGAAATCACTTCAGCTTTTCCGGGAAATAGGGAAGGGTTTTAGTCACACAGGAAGAGGCAGATTTCGTGCTGAGATCAACCTCCTGCTGTGTGGCGACCGTGGCCCAGCAAGTCCCAGCGGCTGCAGTGTGGGTACAGCCTGGCCCCCTGGGACCAGCACACAACTGGGAAGGGTTTCAGTGATGTCGGCCTGATAGCATATGTAGTGAAAGGCCCTGAGAGGGGACGGCTGGTACTGCAGGCCAGACCCTTTTCCTGAGGGACAGTGGCATATGCTGTATTGATACTTAAGAAGATGAATCAAAGTACACAACCAGCACTGCTCAAAGTCAGGGAACAGCTGACTCTCCTCACCAAAAAGCCTGCGATTATTTGCCAGCTCAAGGCATGAGCATGTATCCTAGAAGTAGCAAATTCTACTGAGTCTCAGTGTGTATGTTAGTTGTTCAATCGTGTCCAACAGAGAAGTTGGCCAGACTTCTCTGTCCATGGGATTCTCCAGGCAGGAATACTGAAGTGGGTGGACATTCCCTTCTCCAGTGGATCTTCCCAACCCAGGGATCCAACCCAGATTTCCTGCACTGCAGGCAGATTGTTTACCATCTGAGCCACCAGGGAAGCCCATTGAATCTCAGTGTAATGCTAAAAAAAGTAAATAAATAAAACACACATAAGAAGTATCCAGGGACAACATATATTATTATCAAAGTTCAGTTTTATCTTCCTTGTATTAGACCTCAGATGAGAGCCTGTGGCAGGCATCTGGCTCTCTACCGCGTGACTCTGTACCACCAGAGCAGGAAGCAAGCAGAAGAAGAGTGCATGGATACAGCCACGCCGAAGGGCCATGCTATCACAGCACTGGATGCCGAGGTTGACTCAGGAGGCCAGTCAGGCTGTCACTGAAGCTCCAGGAGTGGAGGGATGGTTTCTGCATACCCTCAACAGCAGAAATCATTTAAATGGCTTAGCTGAAGCCCACGCCAAAGTATGATTTTCAAATAAAGTTGAAGTAAAGACACTGACCTCCATAAAGAGGCTGTTAGCAGTATCCTGTTAACCCCTAGACTGGCACTGTGGACATATCTATTGTTACTACAGAAATGAGCACCATCTGTCCTAAATGGAAAGAAAAGTTAGCTGAAGCACTGAGAAAATTTATTTTATCTAAGAGTAAAACATCAAGCCAAGGTACTCATAACTTTTGAAAGATGTTGGGGGACAATCTGACATAGCAATTACCAAAGCTATTATAGTTGACAAAGCATGGTGTGCCTTGGCTGATGTTGATTGTTTGATGGTGATTGAAAAAGCTGCTTGCTTGCTCTGGGGCTCTGGTGAGCAGTGGAGTGTGTTCAGCTCCTCTGCACTTGGTCACTGCTCTTGCTGCCATATATTTGCAGTAGAGGGGCCAACAGAAAGATATTCTTAGGCTCTGTTTGGTTTCATAAAAATTTTCTAGCCTGGGTTCAGTTTTTCTTAGTAAAATGTGTTTTCTTTTTTGTTGTTTGCCCCCACATTTTGTAATAAGTAAAAACATGGCTCCAATTTACAATATATACAGTCGAGATAATTTTCTTGAAGTGCCTTTGTTAGCAACAGGGCTTAGAATCTGTGTATAGAGAGCGGGATATCAATCTTTTTTGAAGATGGCAGCCAGGGTCATAGCTTTTGTGCTTAACTTCCTAATAGCAATCATCCATGTGCTTGGGGTTTTTATAATATGAGGTGAGGCTTAGACAGAGTCATTTTCCCTGTTAAAGCACTCAGTGTAATTCCTTCCAGAGGCTTGTTCTCATGGCTACTATAAAATCAGAATTAAATGATAGGAAATGATTATGTTCTGGGTTAATTTCTGCCATTTTATCCTAAGATATAAAGCTTTTCCCCAAATAAATGATAGAATTTAAAAAACAACAATAAAAGAAAACTTTTATTGGCTAATTAGTTTCCAGTTCCAAACTTGTGTAATTTTGGTGATAAACACCATCTTGGTTTAATAAAAATGCTACAGTGTTCTGCTATTAAATATATCAAGGGCATAATTTGAAAAGAGATTTTTTAAATTGTGTAAAGACTGTATCCTCCTTTTATACTTAAAACTTTTATTAGTAACTCATGCAATTTTAGCATAGCAAGATAAAGTTAATCTAACCTATTTTCTGCAATTTTAAGGTAGAGAAAACTGAGTCTCAGAAAAAGTAAATGAACTATTAAGGGTTGGTTACGCAGCAAATCAGTTTTAAATATCAAGATTTCTGGTTTCCAGTTTTATGTTCTAGGTACCATACAATTTATCTGTTTTGTCGTTCTTGGCAGTAGTGTCTGTTTACTACAAATCAAAATTATTGAATCTTCCCAGCTGGCACTATGGTAAAGAATTCCCCTGCCAATGCAGGAGGCACAGGAGATGCAAGTTTGATCACTGGGTTGAGAAGATTCCTTGAAATAGGAATTGGCAACCCACTCCAGTATGCTTGCCTGGAATATTCTATAGACAGAGGAGCTCGGAGGGCTATCATACAGGGAGCTGCAAAGAGTCGGACACTACTGAGCACAAGCTCAACAAAGAAGATACACACACACGTACCGAGAAATCAGGGGTATAGGCACCATGTGTTGATGTTATATAAACAATACTTTATTTTTAATACGGCCTTTCCAAATTCCCTGAAGTTGGTATGTACATTAATGAGTCTGTAAAAGACTATTCCAAAACCCTTGACTGCATTTTTTAACAACTCTTTGGGTGAAAAGTTTATTTTCACATGTATGCATTCTTAATTATATGATGCTACATTTAAATGTATATTTTAGTAAGGAGTTTTCAGACTGTGTAATTTAAGTTTGTTGATGTTACTTACCCTACAGCAAGCTTTCAAACATTTTAAACAAAATAAGTACAGCAAATAGAAGTAGGACTGCTCTGGAAGAGAGTGGGAGAGAGTCTCCAGATGGACTCCCACCACGATCAGTTCTCAGAACCACAGTCTGAAAATCAGCTCCCTGGAGTATTTAGAAGTCAGCTTAATCTGTTATCCATATAGCTGTACTGTCTTTCTTACAGGTTGTGGAATAGCATTACACCCATGCAACATGAGTGTGTGATTTTTATTTACAGACTTGCTCTATGATTAAATGGCATTTTCTGTTTTTATTACTGTTACTTTTGTAACAGTTTCCAAGAGTACACTTTGTGTGTTCATACATTCATCATTCTTTTAACAGATATTTATCAAATGCCTGTAACATGGACTCTATTGTTCAAATGCTTTTGTGTGATTTCCCAAAAAGCTACTTAGAACCTAGCTGTGAATAATGGCTAATAAGTATACACAAAGGTATACTCTAGGGTGAGAGATAATAAAGGGCCTCAAATGTGGTAAAAATAGGATTCTGTGGAATCTTAGCAGGGTCCACAATGTGTGATGCAAATCGGATCCATGCTTCATGGCTCAGGTACTCCTTTTAGGGAGGACACACAGCTGAGTCCATCTAGGGCCTCCCCGGGCAGAGGTGTTCTGCTCTACTCCTTTTCTGGAAGAGCATGTGCACATTGGCTGGTCGTTGCAGAACTAGGAAGGTCTGAGTGCCTGGCCTCCATCTGGGTTAACTATGAAGAGATACTGCACCTACAGACTGGCTCATGGGATCACCTGAGCTGCTGAGGAAGTTGTGCTGAACCTAAACCCTTCCCTCTGTCCATTCCCCCTTGTCGCATTCCCTTGCATATACTTTTCATAGGAGCACTTCAAAGAACCCTCCTAGACACCAGCAAATCTCTGTCTCAGAGCTGTTTTCTGAGGAACCTGACCCCAAGCCAAGAAAAAAATTAGAAAAAATGGCATGGAACTGGTAACATCTTAACTTGAGAATCAGTCCATGGGTTGCAAAGGGTCAGACAGGAGTTAGTGACTGAACAACAATGAATGTAAAGTTATGGAGAGGTACATATTTCGGGTGGTAGAAGCACTGTAGCTGACATATATATTGCAATAAATTACATAGACACTGACAAAGATTGATTAATTTACCAGAGTGCACAGAACACGTAGAGTAGTTGAGAGTGGAAAAAGATTGAGGAAAGGAATTAATTTTGTAGGTAAACGAAAGATCTTAAAGAATTTGGGGGCATAGATAAGTGACAGAATCAGAGCTGAGTTTTAGAAAGAATATGTTTACATCTTTTGTTTAATTAAAGAACAAACTAAGAAAACTATTATACTCAAAATATGTTATTACATATAAAAACATTGACATTTTGCATGTATTCGATACAAGTAAGCCTAACAATTGATAAATATTGATATTTTATTGATATCCTTAAATAGATCCTTAAATCAAATACTTCCACCTTGGTTTAATTGATCAATTTCTACTAAATCCTTTGTGTAGTTATTTTCAGTACCTAATGTGGGAAAGTAGAATATATCAACATGTGTGTCTGTATCTCAGATCTTTTAGTATCAACTTGATACATGTTGATACATATTATCCTAAAAGAGATACACTGATACATATTGATATCTAAAAGAGTATTCTTTAAAACGGCAAAAATATTAAAAATAATTCTTATATAGTAATATATTCATTCAAATATTTATTGAATACTACTACCATATGCTGTACTGTGAGATCACAAAAAAAGGAAGAAAAATAGATATATCAAAAAAAATTATAAGTGTGATCAGTTCGACAAAAGGGGAAATACCAACTGTTCTGGAAGTATGTGACTGGAGGACCTACTTAGGCATAAGAGGGATAGATAAGTGGGAACATTTATGATGAATAGGCATTATCCAGAAAAGGAAAGAGGAGTGTATTGCAGGGATATAGAAGAGAATATCTGATGCAAGAGCAGTATCATGTAAGCAGGTTTGGAGGAAAAAAGAGTTTGGCATATTTAAGCATCTGAAAAAAGACTGAGGGGGCTGGAATAGAAACAACAGGAACATGGCTCTTTATGAGCTAAACCAGATAGACAGGGAAAGATTATGAGAGGTTTTGTAGACCTTAGTAAAGTTCCCAAGCTTTATTTGACGCGCCCGGTTTGTATAGGGTCAGGTGCGAAGGTGCTGGAGCAGAAGCCCTGAAGTCTGGGTCCGAGATGACTCCTCCCTGTAAGTCAGTGGTCCCCCCTCCCACAGCTCTGGGACCCCGGCCCCACGGGAGGGCAGTGCTGGAGCAGCAGGGGCCCATGCGGGCTCTCAGAGCATTGCGGGGCATGGGTTACAGAAGGCTGGTTTAGACAGAGATCCAGGTTGCCTCTGCTGTGACGCCTGTGTAAGTGCCAACAAAGGCTGCCCCCTCCCTGCCTAGATGCTGTCCCAGGTCTGAGTCTCCTCTGTGCTCCAAGGCCTAGCTCTTTCCTCAGTCATGGCAGTCCTCGATCCAGTGCGGAACTGAGTCATGAAATAAGCAGTGTTGGTCCATTCGATAGGCTCAGGCTGGGGCATGTGCTAGGTGGGTAGCAGAAAACTGGGCAGCCGCTAGTTCAGTCTCACACTGCCCTCTCTACCCTGCCTTGGGAGCAAGCCAGAGCATGGACCCTCTTCGCAGGCTCAGTCCAGGCTTCCCATAGCCCTCCTCCTCAGCAGCCCTCCACCCAGGGGGCAGGTCTGCCCTTTGTCAGACCCCAGGCCTGGGAGCCCAATATGTGACGTAAATTGCTCACGCCCCAGGGAGGATGTCTGCCTTTGTGACCTCTCTTTTCCTCTGAGTCCCTTCCCAGGGCCACAGGTCCTAACCTGATTGTTTTCTCTTCCTACCTGATTACATGAGAATTGTTTCTTACTGCCTTGGTTTTATCAGTCTGTCTGCCATTTTCCAGTTAGTTTTCAATAAGAGTAGTTCCACGTGTAAATGTATTTTTGATGTGCTGCTAAGGGAATTTTTCTAAGAAGTAAGTCTTTCTTACTTCTGTATTCTGTCTTACTTCTTATTGTTTTACTCCTTTGTCCTGATTGATTTCCCCTTGTTGATTTTTAAAATTTGTATATTTAGAGTAACATAAACATATTATTTGCTTTTTGTGTTAAGTACTGTGTACCATTTAAAATTATAAACCTGAAGGAAAGAGAGAGAGAATTTAGGAAAACATAATGTGACTTACCAGAAACAGTACTGACTTGGAATATAAGATAGCCTTTTGACAGAAATGGGTGCAAATAAACTTTCTGCCATAAGAGCTTTGGAAAAGTGCAAATCAGTGTCCTTAGAATAATCTTCTTGTGGACCCATCAATGTTCCCTGCAACTTCAGGGCATTTGAATCAGAGTGGATAAAACAGTATCCGTTCTGATTTAATTTAGTTCAACAGACATCTTTTGAGCAATCAGTGTGATTTGCATAAGTTATATTGGACACACAGCTTACATGATCTAGAGGAAGAATATCAGGCACAATTTTAAGGCTTTAGTTCAGGCTCCTCAAATACCTAGTTGTCTGGGCACTGGTTTCTTCTCTGTGATGTAGGTAGCATGACCAGAATGTTAGTAGGTTCCTATTTCCTGCTCAGTTTGCTTCAGGTTTCTATTATGAAGGAATACATGAGTGTATATGTATGCTTATAAGCATAAATATATGCGCTTAGTCACTCAGTCATGTCCGACTCTTGGTGACCCTTTGGATTGTAGCCCGCCAGGCTCTGCTGTTCAAGGGGTTCTCAAGGCAAGAATACTGGAGTGGGTTGCCATCTCCTCCAGAGGATCTTCCCAGCCCAGGGGTTGATCCCAGAACTTCTGCATTGCCAGTGAATTCTTTACCCACTGAGCCATCAGATGTGGTGAATGTATACATCTATATCTATATACACGTATACATGTGCATAAATGTTATATGGCAACTCAAATTTTCCTAACCATTTTTCACAAATATTTATGTTTATTTATTTATTTATTTTTGTCATATTGTATTCTAGTACTTATATACAAATTCTGTCTCTTTTCCGAGTATAAAACATAGTATTTTCTTTCTCTCAGGGATTTTTCCTCACTGAAATTAACTGAAGAAACATGAGGGCCTCAGGACACACTGCTGAGTCTGGCATCTCCCAGTGTGTTCATTGCCTTGCTGGGCTAGTTTGTTTTCCAGGCTGTCTTTAGTTATCAAGCATATCTGCAGGTTGCAAGGAACCTAGGAATATGTATAAGGAAATTAGACTAGTGGCATAAATATTTGATGTTTCCTATGATCTTCCAAAAGTATCTCTCAGTTCTTTGCAGTTTCAAAAATAGGGATAAACCCTTCAGCCTCATAAAGAGAGTGAAATAAATACTTAGTAGATTTTTTCCTTCTTTTTTCCAACTTATCCTATCCATAAGGGAGCATCAAACTTTAGCCTTTTCAAAAACTGATTATCCAGTGGTAAATTATTCCCAACCTTTGATCTTCTCTTTCCTCTTCTCTTCTGCTCTTTATATTTGATGCACATTGGTATTTCTATATCATGTGTATGATGAAATCCAAACTGATTTTACTTGATATTTTTCAAAAGGTTTACTCTGGAGGCAATTATTACTGTCAGTTTAATGGACATTTAAAAATTATCTATATGTGTTATTCATACTATTAATGTCCCATTAGCTTATTTTGTTTAGAATCAGCTGTATCAAGAGATTAAAAGACCGCGACTATGCATGCACAAAGATAATGACTGCTCATTACCACCTGGCCAGCACACATTTTTACCAGTGCTCTAATTTCAATGTTGATCTGGAGATAGATGAAAAAAAGAAGCTCAAAAACATGAGAATATTCTTAGGCAACCAAATAGCAGAGAGTTCAAGTCTGAGTCAGCTAGGCAGGGACTTCAGTTAAAGGTTTTATTTGCTTGAAATATTAACCTCTCAAACATCCTTTATGCTACATGAGGGAAAGTTTTACTGATTACACATGCTAACAGCTCATTAAGAATATAACAAAGCAGGTAAATTATGAAGTCAAAAAGGTGAAAAAAGATAAGTGGAGGCCACAGTAAATTAAATGTGAGTTCACTGATTTATGGAATTTTGTAACATGTGCAATATGGACTAAAGTGGCCTATATTGCTCAGTACCAACTATGAACCAGAGAAGAGACTGGCCCAGAATGGCTATGAGTATCAATGGGGAATAATAATAATACAATGCCAGGCAGTCTGGTGATTCAAAGCTTAGAGTTTTCAGGAGGATAGCATTTTTGCACTGAAGCAATCATATTGATATGTGTATTGATACCCTCCTTTTCTTGGAAATAAAGTGATGTCAGAAATGTAAGATTCTGATATAATTGGAAATATTACTGAAGTAGATGTGTGATTGAAAGCATAAAAAGCACTTATGAAAAGATTTCTGAATACCAGTAGTTTGAATTATGTGTAGTAATACAAGCTATATTCATCAATCAAATTCCTACAGTATTTCTCATTTGGAGATATTTATGATAATAAGATCCACTGTCCTTAAACCCCAGGCTTTAATACCTTAAGCGATAATTGGGCTCCTTGAAATATTAGTACTGAGTGAATATACAGTATCAGATTCCCTTATTGGAATAGGATAGTTTACCCGTATCAAAGATAAAGGCAATAAAGAGACACTGACAAAGGAGAGAGAGCTCATTTGAAATCCTGCATGGCTCCGCAAGTCTGTTCTTCCCACATCGGACATACTTGTATGTTCTGTATCCAAAAAAGGCTTTGAAAGCCTATGTCACACAATAGGGAGCATTTACATGATGAAATATCTCTGTTTTTGCCCTAGAAAGTGTAAAGCTTTAGGACATTTTCCAGGGAGCCATAAGCCATTAGTTCATAGATTCGGAGTTTGTTTACTATAATAATTCTTCAGACTGGAACATCTTGCGAAGGGCTTTTATAGATAATACATTTCTTCCTAGTAAATATTACTCGTCCCTTTACCTGGAGTTGCAGTTGACAAGGACGTTAGACTCATTTACCTCCTTTTATCCCCCCCCCCGCCCCCCCGCCGGCTGCTCCATGAGCACATACACAAAGACACATTTCAAAAAGAGGGTGGACAGAACCTAGACCAGCTGCTTTAACTCTTTACTCCCCAAATACTAGTCAAAGAAATATGTGCGGTGCTTAGTTGCTCAGTCGTTTCCAACTCTTTGTTACCCCACGGACTGTAGACCAGCAGGCTCCTCTGTCCATGGGGATTCTCCAGGCAAGAATACTGGAGAGGGTTGCCATGCAATTAAATATAACTGAGTCAAATTAACAAAAGCATTTTCCAAAGCTATGTAAATCTTCAAGCATATAAGTTTTGCAACCCTTGTAAACTTTAGTTGAAAAAAAACAGGAGCATGATTATAATTTCTAGAGGAATTATAAACCAAAAAAATTAAATAATCATGGAAATGATGATCATCATACTAATTAAGCTCTCATAATTTATCAAGCACACTGCTATATTATTTATGTAATAATCTTCTCAGGTACATACTATTATTTTGCATTTAACAGATGTAGAAATTGGGACATAGAGAAATTAAAATGACTTAGCCAGGTTTATACAGCTAGTAGACTCTGCTACCATTGATAAAATCCAGAAAGTTCAGTTCAGTTCATTCCAGTCATTCAGTCGTGTCCAACTCCTTGTGACCCTATGGACTGCAGCAGGACACGTCTCTCTGTCCCTCACCAACTCCTAGAGTTTACTCAAACTCATGTCCATTGAGTCGGTGATGCCATCCAACCATCTCATCCTCTGTCATCATTTTCTCCTCATGACTTCAATCTTTCCCAGCATCAAGGTCTTTTCCAATGAGTCAGTTCTTCACATCAGACGGCCAAAGTATTGGAGTTTCAGCTTCAGCATCAGTCAGTCCTTCCAATGAATATTCTACTGATTTCCTTTAGGATGGACTGATTGGATCTTGCAGTCCAAGGGACTCAAGAGTCTCCTCCAACACCACAGTTCAAAAGCACCAATTCTTTGGCACTCAGCTTTCTTTATACTCCAACTCTCACATCCATACATGACCACAGGAAAAACCATAGCTTTGACTTGATGGACCTTTGTTGGCAAAGTAATGTCTGCTTTTTAAGTTGCCATCTAGGTTGATCATAACTTTTCTTCCAGGGAGCAAGTGTCTTTTAATTTCCTGGCCGCAGTCACCATCTGCAGTGATTTTGGAGCTCAAAAAAATAAAGTCTCTCACTGTTCCCACAGTTTCTGCATCTATTTGCCATGGACTGATGAAACAAGATGCCATGATCTTAGTTTTCTGAATATTGAGTTTTAAGCCAACTTTTTCGCTCTTCTCTTTCACATACATCAAGAGGCTCCATAGTTCTTCATTTTCTGCCATAAGGGTGGTATCATCTGCTTTATCTGAGGTTATTGATATTTCTCCCAGCAATCTTGATTCCAGATTGTCCTTCATCCAGCCCAGAGTTTCTCATGATGCACTCTGCATATAAGTTAAATAAGCAGGTTGACAATATACAGCCTTGACATACTCCTTTCCCTATTTAGAACCAGTCTATTGTTCCATGTCCAGCTCTAACTGTTGCTTCCTAACCTGTATACATGTTTCTCAGGAGGCAGGTTAGGTGGGTCTGGTATTCCCATCTCTTGAAGAATTTTCACAGTTTGTTCAGATCCACAGAGTCAAAGGCTTTGGCATAGTCAATAAAGTAGAAATAGATGTTTTTCCGGAATTCTCTTGATTTTTTGATGATCCAGCAGTTGTTAGCAATTTGATCTTAGGTTCCTCTGCCTTTTCTAAATCCAGTTGGAATATCTGTAAGTTCACAATTCATGTACTGTTGAAGCCTGGCTTTGAGAATTTTGAGCATTACTTTGCTAGTGTGTGAGATGAATGCAATTGTGCAGTAGTTTGAGCATTCTTTGGCATTTCCTTTCTTTGGGATTGGAATGAAAACTGACCTTTTCCATTCCTGTGGAGACTGCTCAGTTTTCCAAATTTGATGACATATTGAGTGCAGCACTTTCACAGCATCATCTTTTAGAGTTTGAAATATGACTTCAAAATCTGACATCCAGGAAATCTGACTTCAGAATTCATGCTGTTTACTGTTAAATCACATATGAGAAGAGCACAGATAATTCAAATTTATAAATTTTTTTAAAATTTTTTTATTAGTTGGAGGCTAATTACTTCACAACATTTCAGTGGGTTTTGTCATACATTGATATGAATCAGCCATAGATTTACACTTATTCCCCATCCCTATCCCCCCTCCCACCTCCCTCTCCACCCGATTCCTCTGGGTCTTCCCAGTGTACCAGGCCCGAGCACGTGTCTCATGCATCCCACCTGGGCTGGTGATCTGTTTCACCATAGATAGTATACATGCTGTTCTTTTGAAACATCCCACCCTCACCTTCTCCCACAGAGTTCAAAAGTCTGTTCTGTATTTCTGTGTCTCTTTTTCTGTTTTGCATATAGGGTTATCGTTACCATCTTTCTAAATTCCATATATATGTGTTAGTATGCTGTAATGTTCTTTATCTTTCTGGCTTACTTCACTTTGTATAAGGGGCTCCAGTTTCATCCATCTCATTAGGACTGGTTCAAATGAATTCTTTTTAACGGCTGAATAATATTCCATGGTGTATATGTACCACAGCTTCCTTATCCATTCGTCTGCTGATGGGCATCTAGGTTGCTTCCATGTCCTGGCTATTATAAACAGTGCTGCGATGAACATTGGGGTGCACGTGTCTCTTTCAGATCTGGTTTCCTCAGTGTGTATGCCCAGAAGTGGTATTGCTGGGTCATATGGCAGTTCTATTTCCAGTTTTTTAAGGAATCTCCACACTGTTTTCCATAGTGGCTGTACTAGTTTGCATTCCCACCAACAGTGTAAGAGGGTTCCCTTTTCTCCACACCCTCTCCAGCATTTATGATTAAAACTCTCCAAAAAGCAGGAATAGAAGGAACATACCTCAACATAATTAAAGCTATATATGACAAACCCACAGCAAGCATCACCCTCAATGGTGAAAAATTGAAAGCATTTCCCCTGAAATCAGGAACAAGACAAGGGTGCCCACTCTCACCACTGTTATTCAACATAGTGTTGGAAGTTTTGGCCACAGCAATCAGAGCAGAAAAAGAAGTAAAAGGAATCCAGATAGGAAAAGAAGAAGTGACACTCTCACTGTTTGCAGATGACATGATCCTCTACATAGAAAACCCTAAAGACTCTACCAGAAAATTACTAGAACTAATCAATGAATATAGTAAAGTTGCAGGATATAAAATTAACACACAGAAATCCCTTGCATTCCTATATACTAACAATGAAAAAACAGAAAGAGAAATTAAGGAAACAATACCATTCACCATTGCAACAAAAAGAATAAAATACTTAGGAGTATATCTACCTAAAGAAACAAAAGACCTATACATAGAAAACTATAAAACACTGATGAAAGAAATCAAAGAGGACACAAATTTATAAATTTTTATTAATAAAACTGGATAAAATGAGAGAAGCTATTCAAAAATAACAGTGAAGGATCAGTTTTATTGATTATTACTGTTGGAAAAATGAAATTGATTAAATATTTTAATGAATATGTGAGGAATAATTTGTTTTAATGGCTGCTGTGAGCTCAGTGTCATGTGATGGGCTACAAGACACAGAAGAAGCAGGAGATACAGCAGACGGCATAAAACCTGCCAAACAAGACTAGAAGTTGAGTTAGAGATTATGGCAAACGGGATAATTTTAAGTACCAACATTACAGAGGTCAAAACTAAGCAGATCAAAGGTTAACATAATTTTGCCAAGAGAATGCACTAGTCATAGCAGACACCCCCTTCCAACAACACAAGAGACTCTACATGTGGACCTCCCCAGATGGTCAATACTGAAATCAGATTAATTATATTATTTGCAGCCAAAGATAGAGAAGCTTTATACAGTCAGCAAAAACAAGACCGGGAGTTGACTGTGGCTCAGATCATGAACTCCTTATTGCCAAATTGAGACGTAAAGTGAAGAAAGTAGGGAAAAACACTAGACTATTCAGGTATGACCTAAATCAAATCCCTTACAATTATACAGTGGAAGTGGCAAATAGATTCAAGGGATAAGATCTGATAGACAGAGTGCCTGAAGAACTATGGACGGAGGTTTCTGACATTGTACAGGAGGCAGTGATCAAGACCATCCCCAAGAAAAAGAAAGGCAAAAAAGGAAAAATTGTTGTCTGAGGAGATCTTACAAATATCTGAGAAAAGAAAAGAAGCTAAAGGCAAAGGAAAAAAGGAAAGACATACCCATTTGAATGCAGAGTTCTAAAGAATAGCAAGAAGAGATAAGAAAGCCTTCCTCAGTGATCAATGCAAAGAAATAGAGGAAAACAATAGAATGGGAAAGACTAGAGATCTCTTCAAGAAAATTAGATATACCAAGGGAATATCTTTCATGCAAAGATGGGCACAATAAAGGAAAGAAATGGTATGGACCTAACAGAAGCAGAAGATATAAAGAAGAGGTGGCAAGAATACACAGAGAACTATACAAAAAAGATCTTCATGACCCAGATAATCACGATGGTCTGATCACTCATCTAGAGCTAGACATCCTGGAATGCAAAGTCAAGCGGGCCTTAGGAAGTATCACTATGAACAAAGCTAGTGGAAGTGATGGAATTCCATGTGAGCTATTTCAAATCCTAAAAGATGGTGCTGTGAAAGTGCTACACTCAATATGCCAGCAAATTTGGAGAACTCAGCAGTGGCCACAGGACTGGAAAAGATCAGTTTTCACTCCAATCCCGAAGAAAGTCAATGCCAAAGAATGTTCAAAGTACTGCACAATTGCACTCATCTCACATGCTGGCAAAATAATGCTCAAAATTCTCCAATCCAGGCTTTAACAGGACATGAACCGTGAACTTCCAGATGTTCAAGCTGGATTTAGAAAAGGCAGAGGAACCAGAGATCATATTGCCAACATCTGCTGGATCATTGAAAAACAAGAGAGTTTCAGAAAAACATCTACTTCTGCGTTATTGATTGTGCCAAAGCCTTTGACTGTGTGGGTCACAAGAAACTTTGAAAAATTTTTCAAGACATTGGAATACCAGACCACCTGATCTGCCTCCTGAGAAAACTCAGGAGGCAACAGTTAGAACTGGACATGGAACAACAGACTGGTTCCAAATAGGGACAGAAGTACATCAAGGCAAAAAGAGCCAGACATCCCTGTATTGTCACCCTGCTTATTTAACTTATATGCAGAATACATCATGAGAAACGCTGGTCCGGATGAAACAGAAGCTAGAATCAAGATTGCTGGGGGAAATATCAATAACCTCAGGTATGCTGATGATACCATCCTTATGGTAGTAACAAAGAAGAACTAAAGAGTCTCTTGATGAAAGTGAAAGAGAAGAATAAAAAATTTGGCTTAAAACTCAGTATTCAGAAAACTAAGATCATGGCATCTTGTTTCATTGCATCATGGCAAATAGATGCAGAAACTGTGGGAACAGTGAGAGACTTTATTTTTGGGGGGCTCCAAAGTGACTGCAGATAGTTGCTACAATCATGAAATTAAAAGCCACTTGCTCCTTGGAAGAAAAGTTGTGACCAACCTAGACAGCATATAAAAAAAGCAGAGACATTACTTTCCCAACAAAGGTCTGTCTATTCAAAGCTATGGTTTTTCCAGTAGTCATGTATGGATGTGAGAGTTGGAATATAAAGAAAACTGAGTGCCGAGGAATTGATGCTTTTGAACTGTAGTGTTGGAGGAGACTCTTAAGTCTCTTGGACTGCAAGGAGATCCTAAAAGAAATCAGTCCTGAATATTAATTGGAAGGACTGATGCTGAAACTGAAACTCCAATACTTTGGCCACCTGATTCCAAGAACTTATTCATTTGAAAAGACCCTGATGCTGGGAAGGATTGAAGTCATGAGGAAAAGGTGATGACAGAGGATGAAACAGTTGGATGGCATCCCTGACTCAATGGACATGAGTTTGAGTAAGCTCTGGAAGTTGGTGATGGACAGGTAAGCCTGGCGCACTGCAGTCCATGGGGTCCTAAAGAGTTGGACATGATTGAGCAACTGAACTGATTACATAGGTGAAAATTGGAGCAATTTACAAACTGTGATAATTTGTCCAAATATATATGATTATCAGACCTAAATTCTAAGTTAGAAATAGTTTAAAGGTGACTCAGAATGTTATATTCATTTGTAAAATCCTAAATAATGTGAAGGCTGATAAAGTCAACTGAGAAAAGAATGGTAAACAAGAAAGAGAGACGTCTGACCTACATTGCCATCTGTTGGAAAAGTGAACATCTGTTATGTTGAATGAAAGATGAAGCTTGGAAATTCCCAGTGAATCACAATAGCTAGAACTACTGTTTAAGAGCAAAAACAGCATTCAAGACTAATTTAGATTTTTTATCTTGGAAAAAGATATTTAAAGGAGAAAATGCAAAACTCCAATAGTTGAAAACCATGGCTTTGAAGATTTCCAGTGTAATTCTAGCTCAAATTAGAATGGAATTGTGCTGGAGAAAGAGTATTGTCAAAACTTGTTTCTGGAGTAGATTCTAAGCTCTCTGGAAGTATCTTGTATTTTGACTAATGGATCCATGCATGTTCAGTATATGCTGGCAAAAATCCTAGCCTGAAGTTTAGTATCAATGCAAACATGTCATTTTGAGTACCAATTTGACTCTTTGAGTCAGAGTTTCCTTTTCAGTAGATTGGATGGGATTGAATTCAGTGATACTTAAGGTTGCTTTCAATTGCACTTCTATTAATGCTGTGCATCTATTAAAGAATAGCCTGTTAATAATTGCATGCTTGAGAAAATATTTATTTTGTAGATGAAAATCATGTTTTTATGACATCCTATTTTTATTATTTTACATCTTCAAAAATCTTACATGAATTTCTTTTCTCTCTTTTAGGGTGGAGTCAGTGGATTAACTGGAGAGCTAGAATTTGGAGAAAATGGAGGCAATCCCAATGTCCATTTTGAAATTCTTGGAACCAACTATGGAGAAGAGCTTGGCCGAGGTGTTCGCAAAGTAAGACCAGACACGTTGACAAATCTGTTCTTTCCTATAGTAATGTGGTTTTGTTGGCTTGTTTTCCATGCACTATAGTCACAGTATACATTAAAGTCTATATTATAGCTTGAGAGAAATGAAGAGGCGAGAGGTTAGAGGACCTTGCATACTCACTAGAAGTATTAAGCAATAATTTTTTTCTATGCCTTAAAATAAAGGGAAAGAATAAACCTATTGTTGCCTACGGAACTAGCATAATCTTCTATTCACTATAATAATTTTATACAGTAGTGAATTTAGTATTTACACAATGCCTAGCTGCTTGGTTTTTAGTTTGTAAGATACACAAAATCAGAATAAGAGCTTTGATAAATTTCATATAATAAGAGGGGAAGACTATAAAAGTGACATTACAGTATCTCACTGTCTATGTCATGTAATAAGTAGAAAGAAAATGGTTTGAAGGAAATGAACTCTTTTATATACTTTAGATCACATGTAAGAAGAAGTTGAGTGCCTATAAAGGATCTTTCATGAATTGCTGGGACACTAACTTTCTCAACAAGAGATGTAAAAACCCCTGGAGAAATGACTTTTCTATAGTTTCGATACGCCATTTTTAGATATTTTTGGTACAGAAAAACTTAAGGTAATTGAATGTGCAAACCTAAGTTCATAGCTATAAATCTCTAACTGCATTGACAGTAAGTTCTTCAGTAGGTGTTTCTTTCCAGTGCTGAGGTATAGGATGAAGAAAATTTAGACAAATTGAAATTTAGAGTTATTCTAATTAGCAGTAAAAAACCTTTTGGTAAATTTATGCTAGAGAAGTTGAAACTATCTTAATGTGTTTTTATTTGATTAATAATGAAGCATAGCAAACATATAGTAGTAGAAAACTTCATAAAGCACAAGGATAATTTTTTTAATTATTGTAAATGAAACAACCACTACTATGGTAAAGAAATAGAACATATCAAGCATCCTAAAAACTTCATTATATTATTTCTTGTTCATAATCCTGACATTTTTCTCAGTGGCATCACCATTAATCTGAATTTTATATTCATTTCTTTGCATCTTGAATATAATTTATCATCTAAGGGTGCATCCTTAAATATTCATTTTTCCAGTATTCAATTTATGAATGAACCCATTTTGCATATATTCCTTTTTCTTTTTGTATTCTTCATTTTGTGTTATTTATTCTCGTTGTTACATATTGTTTATTCATTTATATTGCTGTATCATTTTCTATTGGATACATGTGTCATGATCTACAGTAGCCTGTTTCTATTGTATATATGTATCACAATCTACTGTTTCCACTTTTAGGCTATCATAAGTAATGATGTTTGGAAGATTCTTAGACATGCATCTTGGATATATAATATTGTACTAGTGTGTGTGTTTCTATAGGATTTGTATCCAGAAGTAGAATTGCTGCAACATAAGGAAACATAATCTCAAATCTACTCGCCTAAATATTTACCAATTCACATACCTCCAGTAGTGCTTCGAATTCACATTGCACCAAATGTTGGTTTTGTTAGATTTTGAATTTTTATTAGGTTATTCAATGTGTAATGATATACCTTTTTGTTTCAACTTGAATTTCCCTGATTATAAAAAGATTCTCCATCTTTCCCTGCATTCTTTTGCTTTTCATATTTTGTTTTGTTTTGTTTTTTTGAGTTAATTGCTTACTCCAGTCCTTTGGCCATTTTCTATTGGGTTATCTTTGTTTATATAATTGAGTCTAAGAGCTGTATGCATATTTTGAATATTAATCTTCTGTTATTTATATTGCAAATCATCTCCTCTCCTTGCATTCAACTGTCATTAGATACAGTACCTTTAAATTTAGTAGAATTATGAATTTTCTCTCTTGTGATTATTGCTGTTTAGTCTTACTCAAAAAATCATTCCATACTGCTAGAGTCATAAAAACATTATGCTCAGTTATACTCTGAAGGATTTACAATTCTGTCTTCTAAATTGAAGTGTTTTGTCTACCTGGAATTTTTTGTAGCTTTTTAAAAAGTGTTTATTTTTTAAAATTATTTTCTTATTCTTACTGTTATTTTAATTTTTTGTTTTTTTGGTTGTGCTGCAGGGCATGTGGGATCTTAGTGCCTCAGTCAGTTCAATTCAGTCTCTCAGTCATGTCTGACTCTTTGTGATCCCATGGACCGCAACATGCCAGGTTCCCCTGTCCTTCACCATCTCCCGGAGCTCGCTCAAACTCATGTCCACTGAGTCAGTCATGCCATCCAGCCATCTCGTCCTCTGTCATCCCCTTCCCCTCCTGCCTTCAATCTTTACCAACATCAGGGTCTTTTCTAATGAGTTAGTTCTTTGCATCAGGTGGCCAAAATGTTGAAGCTTCAGCTTCAGTGTCAATCCTTCCAATGAACATTCAGGACTGACTTCCTTAAGGACTGATCACCTAGGGTTCAAATCTGTGCCCCTTGCATTGGAAGCACAGAGTCTTCACCACTAGATCTCCAGGGAATTCCCTGCAATTTTTTTTTTTTTTTAATACATGGGAAAAGAAAAAAAGTACAAATTTATTTTTTCATATAGTATCTTGTTTATTTTTATTGAAATTTAACTTAAATACAATAAAATGCACAAATGTTAAGTCCACAAGGCTGTCAGTGATTGAATTCACCAATGTAATCACTACTCTCAAGTTATATAGGATTTTCATTATCCTAAAAGTTCCATCATTCTTCTTTACACAGATAGTTTACCTGGTTTTAGTGGTCATATAAATGGATATTGTAGTAATATGTATCTTATTTCTCTCCACATATTTTAGGTACATTCTTATTTGCATGTTGGTAATTTTTTTATTTTTTCACTTATATGGCTGAGTGGTATTATACTGTATGAAAGTAATATAGTGTCTTTTAAAACCCCATTTTCTGTTGGCTGCTGATATATGGGAATGGCACTGATATTTTATATTGATTTTATATCCAGCGTTCTTGCTCCACTCTTTAATTCTGATAATTTATCTGTAAATTCTGACTTCTTTGCATATCATCTGTGAATAATAATTTTGTCTCTTCCTTTCTAATTTTAATATATTTTATCTCTATTTGCCTAGTATACTGACTAGGTCCTCTAGGACAATGTTGAATGAAAGTATGAAATAACAGTAATAATCATCCTTGATTATTATCAATATCAGAGAAAAAGATGCAAACTTTACACTACTAAATATAAAGTTTCTCTTTTTCTTTCATTAACTTTGGTAAGATGTAGGCAACTTCATGCATTCCTGGGATAAACCTGATTTTTATATTTTTAAAAAATTATAATTTCATTAATGTTTCCATATTTATATATATATTTTTATTTACTACCACTTGCTTAAGGTTTTTACATTGATGTTCTTGACTAAGGTTACCTGAAATTTTCTCTGCTGTAATCTAGATACTAAGGTTAAGTTAGCCTCATGAAATGTGGTAGAGAGGATTTCTTCTTTTTATATTCTCTATTAGTTATATAAAACAGGAAGAATTTTCTCCTTACATGTTTGATAGATGGTCTTATGAAGCCAATGTGGACTAGAATTTTCCTTGTGGGAATTTTTAAGTTACTGATTCTATTTTTCCATAGTCAATAAAAAATAAAAGTCATACTTTCTAATTCTTTTTATAAACTTGAGAAGTTTATCTTCATGATATTTTAAAGTTTTTTTTTAATTTTCTATATGTATTGGTATAAAACTGCCTTTTAAATAATATCCTTTTAAATATCTGCAACATTTTAAGATCTGAACTTATTTTTATTTCTGAATAGGTTTCTTTGTAAATAACATTCTTAAATTATTATTATAAACCTTCTACTTCTAATAATACTCTCTTCCTTAAAGTATTATTATTTTTATTATGTATTTTATTATATATAACATTATTATTTTTTTCTATGAATAGAGCAAAACAATTTCCTTTCCATTAGTATATTTGGTAAACTTTCTTTTTACTACCCTTTACTTACGACTTTTCCTGTATTCCTTCATTCCACTTCTAACTCTTAAGAAACTATATAATTCATTATTTGATACCAATTAGACTATTTATGCCTAAAAATGAGAGCATTACAGGTACTTAAATGAAATATATTTGATAGTGCATTTAGAGTTAGGTCTGCCATCTAATACATTCTATCATTATGTTACATTCTATTTGCCTTCCCTAATCTAGGTTCCTTTTTTGTCCTTTCTTGCCTTCTTTTGGATTAATATATATTTTATTTTTCAATTCCTTCTTTTCTCCTGTACTAATTTGCAAGTTATATACTCTGCTTTTATTTAAGAGTTCCTCTAGAATTCACAATAGGCATACTTTATCAGCGTCTAATGTTAATCAATGTCTTAATCCTCCTCTCAGCAAACATAACATTTTAACTCCATTTACTCAATATATCCACCTCTCACATGACAGACTATTATTGTTCAAGTTTTTAATATTATCCTTTTTATTCTAAAAAGTCTTACCATTACTATCATGTGCAATTAATATTTATTTTATATATACCCATATATGTTCTACGTTCCTTGCTTGTTTTTCCTTCTTACATCTTTATCTAGAATTGCTTTTCTTTGGCCTGAAGTATGTATTTTTTCAACTTTCCCATTTTGATGGTTTTTCTGTGGCCATATGTCTCAGTTTTTATTTCTGTGAACATATCTTTATTTCGTCTTTCCTTTAAACATATTTTCCCTAGACACAGAATTTCAAAGTACTAGTTTTACTCTTTTACCATATTGATGATATATATCATTGCATGGGTTCTGGCTTCAGTGCTGTGGTTGAGAACTTCTGTCTCACTGACAATCATCTTACCTTACTTCTCTGCCTGATTTAAGATTTGTCTTTGCTTTTAAACCTCTGCATTTTCGCTATTGTCTCAGTGTGAATCTCACTCTGATGTGCATGGGTGTAGCAGATTTATGATGGCAAAACCTCTGGTTATCAATGTGGGATTTATGGTGACCAAGGAACTACATAATGCTATGTATCTGGTGCTAGACTAAATTTATGAACCTGGAAGAATTTAGCATCAGAAATTACCATTAAGTCATAGAGAATTTCAAAACTGTGGGTTAAAAATCTGTCTTAGATCAATTCTCTGTCTTCAGATGTATTTATTTAGTAATAAGGAATAAGTTACATTTATCTTGCTTCCCTAGTGGCTCAGATGGTAAAGAGTCTGCCTGCAATGCAGGAGACCAGGTTCCGAGCCCTGGGTAGGGAAGATCCCCTGGAGAAGGAAATGGTAACCCACTCTAGTATTCTTGCCTGGAAAATCCCATGGATGGAGGAGCCTGGTAGGTTATAGTCCGTAGGGTCACAAAGAGTCTGACAAATCTAGTCAGATGGAAACAAAATAATTAACCTAGAATCATAAAATAAGTTTAGTATGAAAATAATTGAGATTTGGAAAATGAAAATGTTCATGATTTTATAGCAGAAAGTCATGTGTCTTTCTTCAGGGGTTTTGTTACTTAATTACTCATAGAATGATATCAGAAAACATTTTTAGACCTCATTACAATTGGGAAATCAGGATTGCTATGGAACCTAGTTACCTAATTTGAAGAAAAAGAAACGACTGGTACACCTTAAGGTATACATATTGAAATTATTTCATTTGCAGGTAAAATCTATACAGATACAAATAAAAGCTATTTATGTAATTATTGCTTACTCCTTACAAACCTTCATGTCTTTCCCCTCCTCTCTATTCCCATAGGATGGGAGAAAATATCTGCTCCCTACTGTTATGCCCAAGTTTATGTATAGTCATTTTGCATCGTTTCTTCTTTCTTCCAATATCTTTAGTGTAAACTATCACATGTGATGTTACTAGTAATTTTCCTAAAGTCTTATGATCCTAATACTACTCCATTTTACAAAAATACTTATTCCAATTCAGTAGTTAAGTATGTATGTGCAAGGATGGTCATTGAAGTCTTATACTCATGGAACCTAAGAAGACAGAATTTTAAGAAATACAGACAGGTTGGCAACATAGCTAATTAGCAATAATATGAAGACTGAAGAGAGTCCCGTTGAATTTAGGAACTCAGGATTCATCAGTTACTAAGGAGAGGCAGTAAAGCAGTGGGTTAGGAATGTGGCCACTAATGTTGGACTGCTCACATTTTTGTTGAGTTACTTAAAACCAAGTGACATTGAACATGTTACTAACTCATAGATAGGTATAACCTAAATGATTTAGTAATGTGATACATCCAGAACCATGTCTGGCACATAAAAAATGTTGCAACTAATTGTGATTTATTTGGAAAATATCAGTGGAGCAGTAATACCATATGTTTAAATTGTAACAAGTTGAAAAATAAAAAGAAAGGTAATGAGTAGAAGAGATAAGGGTAACCATATTAACCCTGTTGGGCTATGAGAGCAGTCATTAAATGACTTATTGAAATGGAGGGGAATAATTTTCAGAATGTAAGAGAGATGAGGATGCTTGAATGCTCACAGATCAAGGCTGTAGGGAGTAAGAGAAAGACGATAAAGGAAAGTCATGTGATCATTGATAGATGTCCAAGAGAAAGACAGTTGGATCCAGAATTAGGTGGAATGTTTGATCTTAGGCACCAAGAATATACTTTTCCTTAGTGATGGGAGAAGGGAGTAAAGAGAGAATGGTTTATTTACGAGCAAGCTACCATGTGTGCTATCAAGAAGTTAAGGGAATTTTTAAGAAATACGTTCTCTTTTTTCAGAGAAAAGGGTGATGAGATTATCTGCTAAGAGAGAAAGTATACCAGAAAACATTAGAGGTAATAAGGTTGAAAGTTTATAGACAGCGAATAAGTTTTGAAAGAGCTGTGGTGGCAAAACAGAGATAATTAGGGAAAATGGAAGAATTGCCAGAGAGAACTATTGGTTCATATGAAGCTAGAGGCCAGAAATTCATTGTAGCATTAATCTACATGGCTGTATATGTTTTATGCAGCAACTTTCAGTGGACAGAATGAATTTGCATTAATGTAGGGATAGGATTTCATCAGAAGGGTTTTGTTTTGTTTTATTGTTTCTGATTGCAGTAAAGTCAGGCAGTGAGGGTAAGGACATTGGCAGGAAAATGGCTGAGGTGGCAAAGATGAAATCTCACTTGGACATGTATCTACTGAAGGCAGGAGGAGTCTCAACAACAGGGAGAAAGCCTAACTTAAGAGAATAGTGCCCACAGCAAGTCTGAAGAAACTGATGTTGATTGGATTAAGTTGTCAAGCTTCAGGTCCAGGAAGCTTTATTTGAGGAAAGAGACATCTAAATTCATAACTGGAAGTATGAATAGCTTCTTTGTTGTTGTTCAGTCACTCAGTTGTGTCCAACTCTTTGTGACCCCGTGAACTGCAGCATCCCAGGCTTCCCTGTCTTTCACCATCTCCCAGAGCTTTCTTAAATTCATGGCCACTGAGTTAGTGATGCCTTCTAACATCTCATCCTCTGCCATCCCCTTCTCCTCCTGCATTCAATCTTTCCCAGCATCAGGGTATTTTCTAATGAGTTGGCTCTTTGCATCAGATGGCCAAGTATTGGAGCTTCAGCTTCAGCATCATTCCTTCCATGAATATTCAGGACTGATTTCTTTAGGATGACCTGGTTGGATCTCCTTGCAGACCAAGAGACTCTCAAGAGTCTTTTCCAACACCACAGTTCAAAAGCTTCAAATTTTTGGCACTAAGCCTTCTTTATGGTCCAGCTATCACACCCATACATAAAAACCAAAGCTTTGACTATGTGAACCTTTGTCAGCAAAGTAATGTCTCTGTTATTTTAATACACTGCTGAAGTTTTTCATAACTTTCATTCAAAGGAGTAAGTGTCTTTTAATTTCATGACTGCAGTCACCATCTGCAGCTATTTTGGAGCCCAAGAAAATGAAGTCTATCAATGTTTCCTTTGTTTCCCTATCTATTTGCCATGATGGGAAATAGATGGGGAAACAGTGGAAACAGTGGCTGACTTTATTTTTTTGGGCTCCAAAATCACTGCAGATGGTGATTGCAGCCATGAAATTAAAAGACGCTTACTCCTCAGAAGGAAAGTTATGACCAACCTAGATAGCATATTAAAAAGCAGAGACATTACTTTGTCAACAAAGGTCTGTCTAGTCACGGCTATGGTTTTTCCAGTGGTCATGTATGGATGTGAGAACTGGACTATAAAGAAAGCTAAATGCCAAAGAATTGATGCTTTTGAACTGTGGTGTTGGAGAAGACTCTTGAGAGTCCCTTGGACTGCAAGGACATCCAAGCAGTCCATCCTAAAGGAGAGCAGTCCTGGGTGTTCATTGGAAGGACTGATGCTGAAGTTGAAACTCCAACTTTGGCCACCTCATGCAAAGACTTGAGTCATTGGAAAAGACCCTGATGCTGGGAAGGATTGGAGGCAGAAGGAGAAGGGGACGACAGAGGGTGAGATGGTTGGATGGCATCACCGACTCAATGGGCATGAGTTTGAGTAAACTCCGGGAGTTGGTGATGGACAGGGAGGCCTGGCGTGCTCCATTCCATGGGGTCACAAAGAGTCGGACATGACTGAGCGACTGATCTGAACTGAACTGATGGGACCAGCTGCCATTATCTTAGTTGTTTGAATGTTGAGTTTTAAGCCAGCTTTTTCACTCTGCTCTTTCCTTTCATCAAGAGGCTCTTTAGTTCCTCTGTGCTTTCTGCCATAAGAGTGGTGTTGTCTGCGTATCTGAGGTTATTAATATTTCTCCCAGCAATCTTGATTCCAGTTTGTGCTTAATCCAGCCCAGCATTTCACTTGATGTACTCTGGATATAAGTTAAATAAGCAGGGTGACAATATACAGCCTTGACATACTCCTTTCCCAATTTGGAACCAGTCTATTCTTCCATGTCCAGTTCTAACTTTTGCTTCTTGACCTGCATACAGATTTCTTAGGAGGCAGGTAAGGTGCTTTGGTATTTCCATCTGTTTAAGAATATTCCACAGTTTGTTGTGATCCACACAATCAAAGGCTTTGGCATAGTCAATAAAGCAGAAGTAGATGTTTTTCTGGAACTCTCTTGCTTTTTCAATGATCCAGTGGATGTTGGCAATTTGATCTCTGGTTCCTCTGCCTTTTCTAAATCCAGCTTGAACATCTGGAAGTTCTCAGTTCATGTACTGCTGAAGCCTAACTTGGAGAATTTTGAGCAGTATTCTGCCAGCGTGTGAGATAAGTGTAATTGTGCGGTGGTTTGTACATTCTTTGGCATTGCCTTTTTTGGGGATTGGAATGAAAATCCTAAAGAAAGGCATTCCAGGACTTGAATGACCTTTTCCAGTCCTGTGGCCACTGCTGAGTTTTTCAAATTTGCTGGCATCTTGAGTGCGGCACTGTCACAGTATCATCTTTTTGGATTTGAAATAGCTCAACTGGAATTCCATCACTTCCACCAGCTTTGTTCATAGTGATGCTTCCTAAGGCCCACTTGACTTCGCATTCCAGGATGTCTGGCTCCAGGTGAGTGATCACACCATCATGGTTATCTGCACCATTAAGATCTTTTTTGTATAGTTCTTCTGTGTATTCTTGCCACCTCTTCCTAATATTTTCTGCTTTTGTTAGATTCATACTGTTTCTGTCCCTTATTGTGCCCATCTTTGCATGAAATATTCCCTTTGTATCTCTAATTTTCTTGAAGGGATCTCTAGTCTTCCCCATTCTGTTGTTTTCCTCTATTTCTTTGCATTGTTCACTTAGGAAGTTTCTCTTATTGCTCTTTGCAATTCATTGGAACTCTAAATTCAGATAAGTATATCTTTCCTTTTTACCTTTGCTTTTTGCTTCTCTTCTCATTATTTGTAAGCCTTCTTCAGACAACCATTTTGCCTTTTTGCATTTCTTTTTCTTGGGGATGCCTTCTAGACAACGAAATATTCATAATTGTAAAGTTGGCAGAAGTGGGCTTCACTTCACTTTCGAAGATCAGTGTAGTTCCAAGATCAATGTAGTTGCTTCCCCATACCCTGAATTTCATCTGTATTATCTATGCCATTCAATGGAAATGAGTCATGGACTTCAAATTAAATGCACTTTATTCCTAAATAATATTAAAGAACTCCTCTTTATATTTATATTTTTTGACTCCCAAATTGTGTTGAAACGTTCTGGTATATTGACATTATATAAATATTATGTGAAAGAGACCACAGATATTTACAGTGCCTTTTACATGTTGACACTTAAATTATTTAAGCATTCTTAATTTTAAAATATTTATTTGTTTTTATAACTCACATGTTTTTCTATCAAGCTGCAATTTTTAAAATTAATTACTGAATTTATAAAACTTCAAATCTAGCTCTCAAGGAACTTCGAGAGTATTATGAATTTTTTTGTGGGTTGCTAGATTTATTTATAAATGGAGCAATTCCTTCACATGGACCTAAATACATGTATAATATCTTCAAAAATATGTATCAAGAGAAAGCATTGCCAAGCAAATAGTTACAGTATAGATTTACTAGACATGTGTCTAAAATTAAGCTTCCACTACCAGTATCTCCGTGTCTTAAAAAGAGTGAATGGCTTTCCAAATGATGAACTGTCAAGCTGTCAGTGTTTATTCTGCTGCCAGTCGCTAAGTGTATACAATGCCTGCAGCCTTATCACCTTGAGCAGGGGTTCTGTCAGTTTTCATAAGCTAACCAGGGTTGTTTCTGTGTAGAATTTGAATGTGAGATTGACCATTTCCCAAATTTTGGACAAGTCTTGGCCCTCTTGGCATTGTATGAGTAGAGGTTTTATTTATTTTTTTAATTTGTTAAGAGTATAAAAAGAATTATTTAATTTTTACTTATGCTGATAAAATGAAGGGTTTTCCTGATTTGATATTTTCTACACATTCTTTTACTTTGATGTCAGGTGGTGATTCATTCAGTAGATGGTGTATTCAACGTTTTAGACACTGTGTATCCTTGAAGATAAATTAGGAGAGCCTCAAAGCCAAATTTTGAAATCATCAAAGTTTTCTTTATCCTTATACCTTCTCCAAGAGTCTGGTTGTTCCTCTTTCTTTTCATCACAATACAAAATTTCCAAGAAGAATAATTTAAGGAGTAATATCTTATTCAATCTTCTAAAACTAAGTTTATTAGAAGACATTAAAGCACAAGTTAAATTAAGTAGTTAATTTTAAGAATGAATTTGTGTTTTGTTTTTCCTTAGAAGAGGGATTGTACACAATATATTTTGTTGGTGGTGCTTTTTTTTTTTTTTTGCTTATGTATCTGAAGTCTTCTTTGGTTTGGTTTTGCTAATGCTTCACTTTTGATTGTGAAAACTGAGCTTCAGCATTAAAATTTAATACTGTAGATTTAATGTCTTTGAACTTTATCACAAGCAGGAAAACAGGGCCAGGGAAAATAGATTAAAACTGGCTTCACAACCAATCTTAATTGTACAATAATGCTTATTCTCTTCATAAAATTGTTTCCTCACGTAAGCAGATGAAATAAAATGGTACAGCGGTGATATTCTAGCTCCCAGGTATAATCGTTTTTTAGGTCTGTTTAGAATCTTTACTCAGGTTCTCCAACATTAAATCCACAAGTGTAAAACCTACAGCTCTGCATTCTTGGGAAAACTTAATGTACCATTTTTGCAAAAGGTATTATATATAGATTGCCATTGGTCTATTTTTAATGAAATGTTTTCCTGCCTAGTGTTTAGAAAGAGGAAAAAGCAGCCTTGCCTTAAAGTGCCCAGTTATTTAATAGAGTACTGGTATTCTTTGATGTTGTATTTGTATTCTGATTCTACAATATATAAAATAACATTTTCCTTTTTGTATTACCCTGTTTTATGTTTCTCTCTAGCATTTTTTGTAAACTGAAATTATATACATGTATGTAGTTATATGTACAATCCTCACATATGTGTATATATGTGTGTGTGTATATATATATATATATACAGGTCAATATAATCAATTTACTTGTTTATATTCTGTGTTTCCCGTTATCATGTGACTCACGCTGTGTAATGCCTCACATTACAGTGTGATCCCCCAATGCATGGCATATTTAGATGTTCATTAATTATTTAAGGAATGAACTAATGATTGCATGTGTATACTGACATAAGAATGTATAAGATTCTTCTGTGTATCTACAAATGTGATAAACATGTTTTCCCTTTATTCAAGTGAAAAATAATATGTGCACATAAATTACTGTTGACATGCCACGCTAGAAAGTATTTGTGTGTACACCATTTCCTTCATTGTATCCTTAATACCTAGTAGAGTTAGTCTTCTGATCACCAAAAAATACAATAAATTATTTTAGTGATTCTTAAGTAAGATGTTGTATAATTTGTTTGCAGTGATTCGTAGACAGTATGGAAATAGATTGATTATTTAAGGAAATAGATTGATTATTACAAGCAAAATGGAAGGGCTCACAGAAGTGCAGTCTTGTCAGAAATTTCTGATATTTGTAATTCAAGGTCATTTTTAAACAACTAGGCTAGATTTAATATGATGTAATGGGGAAAATACAGTTTTGCTGACAGATATAACAAGGTTGAAAATCTGTCAATGACTTTGTGATTTTTTAGGACTACTAAACCTAGTAAGTCTCAATTTCTTTATCTATAGACTATGAATGATATTGGGCTTCCCTGGTGGCTCAGAGGTTAAAGCATCTGCCTGCAATGCGGGAGACCCAGGTTCGATTCCTGGGTCAGGAAGATTCGCTGGAGAAGGAAATGGCAACCCACTCCAGTATTCTTGCCTGGAGAATCCCATGGATGGAGGAGCCTGGTAGGCTACAATCCACGGGGTCGCAGAGAGTCAGACACGACTGAGTGACTTCACTCACTCATTATCTGGCTATGAATGATATTATCTATTCTTTAATATTGTAAGGTTAAGTGAATTTATGTTTGTAGGTTACATAGTAAAAGATAACTAAAATAATGCCAATTCAAATATGAACAGTAATCTGTGTGAGCCAGTACAAGAAATGCAAAGTTTAGTTGCTATTGTCACAAGAAATTGCTATGTGAGGTGGGGGAATAATTTCATTTTAGGTGTGATTGACAGAGCATTATGAATGGCAATCACAGTGATAGCATGAGCATTAACCTTTTTGTTTTATTTAATGTTATTTCTGAATCTAAAATTCTGCAAGTCTGTTAATCAAACTTGGGAGCATCTACAGTTCAATGGGAAGCTAATAGCAGAGAGTCTAGTAGCCAGCATAGCCTGCATAAACCCAGTGTTTATAATTAAACCCATTATTGGAAAATCTGCCGTCCTTATTTACTGCCTTATTTCCAACAGTAAATTTATCTCTTGGAAAGTGTATATAATGGAGAGAATCTAGAAGTTGCTGTGAATTGGCAATCTATTGTGAATACTCTACCTTTTTTCCTCCCACCCTAGTTTATATATAATACACATAATAGACTTTGTTTCATGAGTTTTTATTTTGATGCGTCCAAGAAAATATTTTGTACCTCAAAGTCATGTGATATTCAAGCCAGTATCTCATAAAATTTCCAATCTGTTGGACCTTCAAAATTACTGACCCCAGCAGTTTCCTGCTGTATAAAAGGAATTCTGCACTTTTGAAAAGTAAACACTATGGACGGGATTATTTCTACTTCAAAGGGAACCCATCTCTTATCTTGACACAGAAGAGATAGTTGTATCCAGTGATGTTTAGAGTGAGCTGTTGTTTGGATAGAGGTGACTTCTGAAGGTGTCTTGCCTCAGGCAAGCAGCACTCACAGCCTCTCCGGGAGAACAGGAGCACTCTGGTGGATGGAATGATGCTGACTTCTCAATATGGGGATAAGATGTCTGATTCCAGTTAAACTTTGTGTGTGTGTGTGGAAAAAGAACCCATGATATTTTTCAAAAGACTATGAAATCTGGATTGCGTGCTCAGTATGGATTACTTTACCACTGTTTGTAGTTGTTGTTCTTCTATGGACAGTAATCTATGTGAGCCAATGCAAGAAATGCAAAGTCTAGTTTCTGTTCTCAAAAGAAATTGCTCTGTGAAGTGGGGGATTAATTTCATTTTAGGTGTGATTAACAGAGCGCAGAAAAAGGCTTATTATGAGGAAACTAGTTGCTGTAGGCATGCAGACTCTTAGTAAATGTTTACAGACATGTATGTGCTCAAAGAAACCCAGAGAGTCTGATTCATGGGTTCACATGTTAAAAATTGACTCAGTTCAGAGTTTAGACCATACCTGGGTACAAAGGAAGCAAGGTTCAGTTTTCTTCCTACACTATTGGACAGCACCCACAGTAAGACATAATGGAATCCGCCTCACCCCAACCTCCCTCTCTCTCTCTCTCTCTCTCTCTCACACACACACATACACACCACCACCATCACCATGACCACCCCTACCAGTGAAGCTTCAGTCCAGCTCAAATTCATCTTATGCAATGTGATTTTAGCCACAAATGGTGATTCATGTCCAAGTTAAGAATACAGAGAACTGAGAAATATTTGCTCCTATGTTCTTTTTTGACAAGGCCTCATTGTCATCATTGAACTTAAGTGGCAGATACCAAGATCTATTTCAAAGAAGTTATATGAATCAGCAAACAGTGGCAAGAAGGTGTCACATTGCATGCGAGTCATTTGTCTACATATGTTGGAAATTCACAACAGATTAATTTGTTATATAGTGATATTCCTGGTATGGTAGGTTCAACTGAAGCATAATCCCAAGAGTTTATCATTATGCCTCAAATTATGTGCTTTGTTCACTTCTGAATTTCTCAGTAATCTGTTAAAATATTTGATTATATATCTGCTTATTCTTGCAGAACTGTCTTGACTCCTTTAGGGGATTATAAATTCTCCTTCTACAGGAACTGGATTTTTACTATCGTAAAAAGTTTTAATAGTCTAGGCACATAATCTCACCAAATTGGCTAATAAGAATTTCAACAACTCAATTGTTTTGGGATTCTTTATTCAAACTAATGAAATGCTATGTTCATATCAGAGATGATAATTTAAATTGTAGTCATGGCTTTTGGTCACTGCTGACTGTATTGCATCCTTCCTGCCTTTCCCAGCCCCCCAGTAATTTTATTTTCTTTTATGATCAGAAGACTTGATGCACTAAAGCTAGTCAGGCACCATTAAGACTTTCAACTCAAATCAGCTGTTCAGTGGTGACAGGAAAATGAAGGGATTGAAGTTTGCTAATTTGTTCTAAATAGAAACTATGTTATTAAAAAACATTTTTTAGAGACTTTGAGATGGCTTGGATGTTCAAACATCCCTTTTAAAGTTTCTGCTATTAATTTGTATTCTGTTTCTGCCAAGATTTGCTTTTTGATAAAAAGGTGGTATGTTGCAATAAAAACAAGAAACACAATTTTTTTTTTGCATTTTTAAAACTTGAAACATTTGATTTGTATGCTAAAAGCAACATATTGACTTTGCTAAAGACAGGAATTTTCCAGGCATACAACACTATTATAACCAGGAAGAAAAAAAAAAAAAACTTGTTTTAAAAGTTAAAAGTAATTAAAAACTTCTCTTTGTGTTTAGAGGAGCAAACTATTTCTGAAAGTTCATCAGAAGTATCAAGTAATTTTGAATTTTAGGGCAACAGTTTTCTTGCTTGCAGTTTGAAATAGAGTTTGGTCTATGGCCATAACACCATGAACATGCCCAATCTCATCTGGAATACAGTTGCTCTCTAGACATAGCATTTTGTGATTCTTTCATTCTAATATTATATTCTATTCATAAAGCATTCTGAAGCAATATTTTAAAAATGTGTGTTTGTGTTCAGTTGCTTTGGTCTTGTCCGACACTTTGCAACCCTATGGACTGTAGCTTACTGGTCTCCTCTATCAATGAGATTCTCCAGGCAAGAAAACTGGAGTGAGTTGCCATGCCCTCCTCCAGGGGATCTTTCCAACCCAGGAATTGAACCCACATCTCAGGCATCTCCTGCATTGCAGGAGGGTTCTTTACTCATTGAGCCACCTAGGAAAAATAGCAAAACAATTTATTTCCAGATACTTTCTGTGAAGCTAAAATATACAGTTTATATATCATATTACTGTAAACAGGACTATATATATTAAATCAATTTGTGGCCTTATTTATTGAGCATTCCAATTTTTGATTAAGATAAAAATATCTAATGTAGTTTTATTCAGTTCAGTTCAGTCACTCGGTCATGTCCAACTCTATGATACCCCATGGACTACAGCATGACAGGCTTCCCTGTCCATCACCAACTCCCAGAGCTTGCTGACTCACGTCCATTGAGTCAGTGATGCCATCCAACCATCTTATCCTCTGTCATTCTGTCTCCTGCTTTCAAGTCTTCCCCAGAATCAGGTTTTTTTTTCCAATGAGGCAGTTCTTCCCATCATGCGGCCAAGTATTGGAGTTTCAGCATCAAGCTTCCAATGAATATTCAGGATTGATTTCCTTTAGGATTAACTGGTTTGATCTCCTTGCAGTCCAAGGGACTCTCAAGAGTCTTCTCCAATGCCACAGTTCAATAGCATCAATTCTTCGGCACTCAGCATTCTTTATAGTCCAACTCTCACATCCATAAATGACTACTGGAAAAAAAACAGCTTTGACTAGATGGATGGACCTTTGTTGGCAAAGAAATATCTCTGCTTTTTAATATGCTCTCTAGGTTGGTATAACTTTTCTTCCAAGGAGACAGCATCTTTTAATTTCATGGCTCCTGTCACCATCTGCAGTGATTTTGGAGCCTCCAAAATTAAAGTTTTTCACTGTTTCCATCATTTCCCCATCTATTTGCCATGAAGTGATGTAACCAGATGCCATGATCTTAGTTTTTTGAAGGTTGAGTTAAGCCAGCTTTTTTCACTCTTTTTTTAAAATTTATTTACTTATTTTAATTGGAGGCTAATTACTTTACAATACTATGGTGGTTTTTGCCATACATTGGCATGAATCAGCCACAGGTGTACATGTGTCCCCCATCCTGAAACCCCATCCCACCTCCCTCCCCATCTCATCCCTCTGGGGGTCCCAGTGCACCGGCTTTGAGTGCACTGCTTCATGCATCGAACTTGGACTGGCCATCTATTTCACATATGGTAATATACATGTTTCAATGCTATTCTCTCAAATCATCCCACCATCACCTTCTGCCACAGAGTGCAACTCTATTCTTTCACTTTCATTAAGAGACTCTTTAGTTCCTCTTTGCTTTCTGCCATAAGAGTGGTGTCATCTGCGTATCTGAGGTTATTATTTCTCCCAGCAATCTTGATTCCAGCTTGTGCTTCATCCAGCCCAGAATTTCACATGATGTACTCTGGATATTAGTTAAATAACCAGGGTGACAATATACAGCCTTGACATATTCCTTTCTCAATTTGGAACCAGTCTGTTGTTCCATGTCCAGTTCTAACCGTTGCTTCTTTTTATTTTTTTTATTTATTTTTATTAGTTGGAGGCTAATTACTTCACAACATTGCAGTGGGTTTTGTCATACATTGATATGAATCAGCCATGGAGTTACATGTATTCCCCATCCCGATACCCCCTCCCACCTCCCTCTCCACCCGATTTCTCTGGGTCTTCCCAGTGCACCAGGCCCGAGCACTTGTCTCATGCATCCAGCCTGGGCTGGTGATCTGTTTCACTATAGATAATATACGTGCTGTTCTCTCGAAACATCCCACCCTCGCCTTCTCCCACAGAGTTAAAAGTCTGTTCTGTACATCTGTGTCTCTTTTTCTGTTTTGCATATAGGGTTATCATTACCATCTTTCTAAATTCCATATATATGTGTTAGTATGCTGTAATGTTCTTTATCTTTCTGGCTTACTTCACTCTGTATAATGGGCTCCAGTTTCAGCCATCTCATTAGAACTGATTCAAATGAATTCTTTTTAATGGCTGAGTAATATTCCATGGTGTATATGTACCACAGCTTCCTTATCCATTTGTCTGCTGATGGGCGTCTAGGTTGCTTCCATGTCCTGGCTATTATAAACAGTGCTGCGATGAACATTGGGGTGCACGTGTCTCTTTCAGATCTGGTTTCCTCAGTGTGTATGCCCAGAAGTGGGATTGCTGGGTCATATGGCAGTTCTATTTCCAGTTTTTTAAGGAATCTCCACACTGTTCTCATAGTGGCTGTACTAGTTTGCATTCCCACCAACAGTGTAAGAGGGTTCCCTTTTCTCTACACCCTCTCCAGCATTTATTGCTTGTAGACTTTTGGATAGCAGCCATCCTGACTGGTATGTAATGGTACCTCATTGTGCTAACCATTGCTTCTTGACCTGCATAGGGATTTATCAGGAGGCAGGTAAGATGATCTGGTATTCTCATCTGTTTAAGAGTTTTCCACAGTTTTTTATGATCCAATGGATGTTGGCAATTTGATCTCTGGTTCCTCTGCCTTTTCTAAATCCAGCTGTACATCTGGAAGTTCACGGTCCATGTACTGTTGAAGCCTGGCTTGGAGAATTTTGAGCATTACTTTGCTAGCATGTTAGATGAGTACAATTGTGCAGTAGTTTGAACATTCTTTGGGATTGGAATGAAAACTGACCTTTTCCAGTCCTGTAACCATTGCTGAGTTTTCTAAATTTGTTGGCATATAGAGTGCAACATCACATCACATCACTTTCACAGCATCATCTCTTAGGATTTGAAATAGATCAACTGGAATTCCATCACCTCCACTAGCTTTGTTTGTAGTGATGCTTCCTGAGGCCCACTTGACTTGGCATTCCAGGATGTCTGGCTCTAAGTGAGTGATCACACCATCGTGGTTATGTGGGTCATGGAGATCTTTTTTGTATAGTTCTTCTGTGTATTCTTACCACCTGTTCTTAATATCTTCTGTTTCTGTTAGGTCCATACCATTCTGTCCTTTATTGCAGTTTTATGTAGAATAATAAACTTCAAAATTCTTGCCATAAACCACTTTTTTAATATATGAAATGTGTCTTCATTTGATTTCCTATGGTGAAGATTTGAAAGTAAGAACTCTGAAATAGAATCCCTCAGAATTATAGATTTATTTGATCTAACTTAAAAAATTAATATTCATACTTTTATAAAACAGGTTGCTTAGATTTTTTATTAATAGATAATTAATGTAAATTTATTAATAGTTAAAGATTTTCATTTTATCAGTAAGTTCTTATTAAAATATAAATGTTCACACTGTTATTTTGTATCCGAAAACTAGTAGTCCATGCTGAATCCCAAGTATTTACTAATCATTAAAAAGTATATAAAAGATTGCAAATATAATAAATAAGCTTTTTAAAAGTTAAAAAAATCTGTATAGATTATAGATTATATAGACATATAGATATCTATATTTTAAAAAATCTATATCTTATTCTTTCCCTGGTCTGCAGTTTTTAGAAGAGCTTTAATCATTAAATATGTGTTATCTCAAATTTTGCCATATTTGAAAGAATTTTTAAGGTGATGATTAAATGTTTTTACCCAAAAATAGAGCTTTTTTTGTTCTGATGCATAGTAGTGTTATTGTCATCAGTAAGTTCATGGAACTTGATGTTCCCGATATGTGTGTTCTTCATTTCAAGGCTAAAAATTCTATTTTGAGGAGTTATTTTGTTGTTGTTGTTTTTACCATAAACTGTGAGCATTTTCATCAGGGCCTTAAATGTCTTTCCAATAAATTGTCTGTGGATAGAAAACTAAGTTTGCATAGCATTCTTTCCAATATGAAAAGTAAATATGTTTGGAAATGGAAATGCTCTTTAGCAATTTGAGGCACTTTTATTAATCATAGTAATTCGGGTACAATAAGGGGCTTTTACGTTTATTGGCAGTGAAATTTGATTTAAAATTATTCAATAAGTATATTTATCAGGGTTATCAAACTCCATTATAATGGTAAAATAGCATTTCTGGAATTCTTTTTTATAATCAAAAGTGAGAAATGAATCTCACTTTAAAAAATAATTTTAAAATATCTTGGATTAATATAGGTTAGGCCTTGAAATGTCTAATTAATAAGATGAATGCATCTAGCTGAATATAATCACTCTGAGAAAGTCACTTGATGCTCATGAGGAGAAAAGTACTTATCTGCTTAAAATGTTTTCAAGCAATTCTTAATCAGAAGCTATGGAAAGTTTTATTACCTTGGAGTGCTTGAATAAAAGTAGTTTTTGTGGGTTTAAATGGAAAAGCATTTGAAATGTTTTGCTTGAAAATTTCTTCTTTTGATTCATTCAAGTTTGATATGAATCTATATCCCAAACCGAGATGAGAAATCTTTTGGGTTCAGAAATCTTTCAGGTTCAGACTCATGCATTTCACAATGTCTGATTGTCACCATTTGGAGCAATAATACAATCTGAATGAATGTACTTTCATTAAATAGAAGACAGTGTCTTTTAGGATTGCAAAAAAAAAAAAAAGTCATATTTCTGCCTCATATAGGAACTGTTGTACTAATAGATATTTCTCCCTTCCAAAGAAAATTGGAAGCTGACGGATTATTCTTGGGAGAAAGTAATAACAATTCAGGAACTGGGTTCTCATCCATTCTTAAACATATTCAAGTTTTTCCAAGTACGCCCATTTTTTTGGTTCATCCCAAACATTTCTGAGGTATCACAAAATAGGGAAAATTTAGCAGTCATTTGGACTTCGCAGGTTTCTCAGTGGTAAAGAATCCACCTGCCAATGCAGGAAACACAGGTTTGATCCCTGGGTGGAGAAGATCCCCTGGAGTAGGAAATGGCAGCCCACTTCAGTATTCTTGCCTGGAAAATCGCGTGCCTGGCATGCTACAGTACATGGAGTCACAAAGAGTCAGACATGACTGAGTGACCGAGCTACATGCCCTTAGCAGTCATTTAGTGAAACATCTCTATCTTGCATATGTAGCCCTGAGTTTTGTGGGTTGGAAACATTCTTAAAAATCATTATTTTGTTATAAAAACCAAGCCTTGATTTCTAGTTCAATGTTTTTTCCACTATATTAAAAGTTCTTTCCACAATTTCAAAACCTATACGTGTTAGAAGTGAACAGTAAAGATATCTGTTCTGTCTTTTGTTTTTTTCCTCATTGTAAGTATGGAAGCTTGTTAGTTGCTCAGTAGTGTCTGACTCTTTGCGACCCTGTGGACTGTAGCCTGCCAGGCTGTCTATCCATGGAATTCTCCAGGCAAGAATACTGGAGTGGGTTGTCATTCCTTTCTCCAGGGGATCTTCCTGACCTAGGGATTGAACCTGGGTCTCCCCAGTTGTGGACAAAATCTCTATCATCTGAGTCGCCAGGGAAGCCCAATGCCACCAGGGAAGCCCTGAAGTGTAAGTATGGAACCAAACTTTAACTATATCCTTGGTTATTTTATAGTTATAAATCCTAAGGAGAAAAATCAATTGTATTTAATATCTCACTAATAAGAACGTCACACATTTTTTTTAGAAGATAGCAAATTCTCAGGCTTACCTCTTAAAACCCCTGGTTATTGAAATAAGGAAATATTTTTGTCTATACTCTTTCTTTTTCTTTTTCTTTTTTTTTAGTCCTAGTGACTTTAAAACTCTTCCCAAGTAATGCTCTACTCTTTTAACTTTATTCTACAGTGTTTAATACCTTTGATTGTGGTTTTCATTTTGTCTGCCCTCTGATAAGGAAGGATAAGAGGCTTATGGAAGTTTCCTGATGGGAGAGATTGACTGAGGGGGAAACAGGGTCTTGTTCTGATGGGCAAGGCCATATTCTGTAAATCAAAACAGAGTTTTGCCAAGAGAATGCACTGATCATAGCAAACACCCTCTTCCAATAACACAAGATGTCCATGTCTACACATGGACATCACCAGATGGTCAATACCGAAATCAGATTGATTATATTCTTTGCAGCCAAAGATGGAGACGTTCTATACAGTCAGCAAAAACAAGACCGGGAGCTGACTGTGGCTCAGATCATGAACTCCTTATTGCCAAATTCAGACCTAAATTGAAGAAAGTAGGGAAAACCACTAGACCATTCAGGTATGACCTAAATCAAATCTCTTACAATTATACAGTGGGAATAATTCAAGGGATTCAAATAGATTCAAGGGATAAGATCTGATAGACAGAGTGCCTGAACAACTAATGGACAGAGGTTTGTGACATTGTACAGGAGACAGGGATCAAGACCATCCCCAAGGAAAAGAAATGCAAAAACGCCAAATGGTTGTCTGAGGAAGCCTTACAAATAGCTGAGAAAAGAAAAGACACAAAAGGCAAAGAATAAAAGGAAAGATATACCCATCTGAATGCAGAGTTCCAAAGAATGGTAAGGAAAGATAAGAAAGCCCTCCTCATTGACCAATGCAAAGAATAGAGGAAAACAATAGAATGGGAAAGACTAGAGATCTCTTCAGGAAAATTAGAGATACCAAGGGAACATTTCATGCCCAAGATGGGCATAATGAAGGGCAGAAATGGTATGGACCTAACAGAAGCAGAAGATATTAAGAAGAGGTGGCAAGAATACACAGAACTATACAAAAAAGATCTTCATGACCCAGATAATCACGATGGTGTGATCACTCACCTAGAGCCAGACATCCTGGAATGTGAAGTCAAGTGGGCATTAGGAAGCATCACTATGAACAAAGCTAGTGGAGGTGGTAGAATTCCAGTTGAGTTATTTCAAATCCTAAAAGATGATGTTATGAAAGTGTTGCACTCCTTATGTCAGCAAATTTGGAAAACTCAGCAGTGACCACAGGACTGGAAAAGGTCAGTTTTCATAACAATCCCAAAGAAAGGCAATGACCAACAATGCTCAAACTATCACATAATTATGCCATCTCACATGCTGGTAAAGTAATGCTCAAAATTCTTCAAAGCAGGCTTCAACAGTACATGAACCATGAATTTCCTGATGTTCAAGCTGGATTTAGAAAAGGCAGAGGAACCAGAAGTCAAATTGCCAACATCTGCTGGATCATTGAAAAGGAAAGAGAGTTCCAGAAAATTATCTATTTCTGCTTATTGACTATGCCAAAGCCTTTGACTGTGTGGATCACAATAAACTGTGGAAAATCCTGAAAGAGATGGGAATACCAGACCACCTGACCTGCCTCTTGAGAAATCTGTATGCAGGTCAGGAAGCAACAGTTAGAACTGAACAAGGAACAACAGACTGGTTCCAAATAGGAAAAGGAGTACGTCAAGGCTATATATTGTCACCCTGTTTATTTAACTTATATGCAGAGTACATCATGAGAAAGGCTGGGCTGGAAGAAGCACAAACTGGAATCAAGATTGCCAGGAGAAATATTAATAACCTCAGACATACAGATGATACCACCCTTATGGCAGAAAGTGAAGTAGAACTAAACAGCCTCTTGATTGATGAAAGGGAAGGAAGAGAGTGAAAAAGTTGGCTTAAAACTCAACATTCAGAAAACTAAGATCATTGCATCCGGTCCCATCACTTCATGGCAAATAGATGGGGAAACAAGGGAAACAGTATGAGACTTTATTTTGTGGGGCTCCAAAATCACTGCAGATGGTGACTGCAGCCATGAAATTAAAAGATGCTTACTCCTTGGAAGCAAAGTTATGACCAACCTAGACAGCATATTAAAAGGCAGAGACATTACTTTCCCAACAAAGGTCTGTCTAGTCAAAGTTGTGGTTTTTCCAGTAGTCATGTATGGATGTGAGAGTTGGACTATAAAGACAACTGAGCGCTGAAGAATTGATGCTTTTGAACTGTGGAGTTGGAGAAGACTCTTGAGAGTCCCTTGGAATGCAAGGAGATCCAACCAGTCCATCCTAAAGGAAATCAGTCTTGATTATTCATAGGGAGGACTGATTCTGAAGATGAAACTCCAATACTTCGGCTACCTGATGCGAAGAAGTGACTCATTTGAAAAGACCCTGATTCTGGGAAAGATTGAAGCCATGAGGAGAAGGAGATAACAGAGGATGAGATGGTTGGATGGCATCACTGGCTCTACTGACATGAGTTTGAGTAAACTTCTGGAGTTGGTGATGGACAGGGAAGCCTGGCACGCTGAAGTCCATTAGGTCACAAAGAGTCAGACACGACTGAGTGACTGAACTGAATATCAGTGTTTAATGTAATATTTAATGTTTAGTTTTGTCTTTGTTCTTTCTCTGTTCAAATTTTATTTGTAACAGCAGAGGTAATATTTCCATTCATTTGTTTAAAGCCTTATTTTTCTTTTTTACAATGGCAGCCACATTTTGCCTTACTATCAATTGACATTCAATTTTACCTTATTGTTGTTAACAGAAACACATTTTGATTAAAAATAAATGAGTCCAGATAAGGCTGATTTTCATTACTGAGAAATTTTTTTTTCATAAATCATTTGGTTAAATATAATCCAAACAAGATTTTTCTAGCCAGAGTACTTTTTGCCACAATGTAGTCAGACAAAAACATGTTAGGGTTATTGTGCCAAACATCTTTCAATAGAACAAGGTCTGAGTGAAACATATCACAGCAAGGATAGCCCTCTACTGAAGGATAGAATCACAGGTCTCTTCCAGACCATATATCAGCAGAGAGTTATGAGTACTTGCTATAGGTAGGGTTATCTTTTTAGTGAGAATATAAACATAGATGATAGATAGGTAGAAAGATAGAGAGATAAACAGATGATAGATACATAATAGAATATTCTTTCTTGGAAAATTTTATGGACAGGGAAGCCTAGAGGGCTACAGTCCATGGGGTTGCAAAGAGTCAGATATGACTGAGTGCCTGAGCATGCATGTAATAGAAATATGATAAATGGTATGGATATAGATATCCAAATAAACATAAAAAGCTACATAGACCAAAGACACACTATATTAATAACACGTACAGAGAGAGGAAGAAGTAAGATATTTTGTGAAAGTGTTAGTCACTCAGTTGTGCCTGACTCTTCACAACCCAATGGACTATAACTCACCAGTCTCTGCCCATGAAATTCTCCAGGCAAGAATACTGGAGTGGGTAGCCATTTCTGTCTCCAGGGGATCTTCCCAACCCAGGGATTGAGCCACGATCTCCTGCATTGAAGGCAGATTCTCTACCACCAGAGACACCAGGGAAGTTATCTTTATACTGTATGTTATAGGTTCATAACAGATGCACACAGAAATAGTTCTGATGCTGCTTCAGATCTTGCTCAAGTAGTGTGATAGCATAAGATATAGAAATACTCAAATAGTATGATAATATAAGATATAGAATTACTCAAGTAGTATGATAGTATAAGATATGTAAATACTTGAGTAATAGGATAGTGTAGGATATAAAAATCTAAAGTCATTCAGAACATTAGAGATGTGCTATGCTTACCTGTTGACTGTACAGCTTTATTAAAACAACTGATTTGAAAATAATTTGCTTATTTGTCTGGAGTCAGGGGTGTGTGTAGAACAAAAAGGAAATAGTAGTAGCAGAAGATTTGCAACTAATTTAACAACTAAATATTCAATTCATTAGTAAGTAGAAAAGCTTGAAGTTTATTATGGATAATATTAAATAGATATTATTAGTAGAAAATAGCATTTTTATTAGAAAATAACATTGTATATACTGAGTGTCTAGCATTCTAATCTGATTTATCTGATTTACTTAATATCAACAAGGGAAATTACTTCCAAATATAAGAGATATCAAAAAACTAACAAAAGTTTTGAGTTTCTGATGCCTGAACTTGGTTATAATTAATTAAATTTAGAGACAATTGAAGAAAAGGAATTATGTAGCCTCTTTACATATTTTAATTAACAATGCAATTCAGTGTAATACAATCACATTGTATTTAGGGTGGTGTTCAATAGGAAATGAAATCAGTAATTATTGACAAGTCTTCTGATAATAATTTTTAATGTTATGATTTAGGAAATATTCTAATCAATTTTATTTATAGAATTGTAATTTTACAAATACTAAAAATTGTTTCCATGGATAGAAGGACCTTATACCTGCAAGGAATAAACTAAGAATATATTTCATATTTTTATCATAGTTAAGGATTCTGTTAATATTAACCACTTACTGAAAGGAAGTGTTAAAAGTATTTTAAGGTACTTTTCATTTTAATATAAAAGCCCATCTTTTACTTTTATATCAAATTTTATGAATTATCTTCTCTGCCTTATATCAATATAACAGAATACACATTTTGAATGATAACATGGTGTGTAAGTGACCCTACCTGGTAATATCCACTCATTATTTTCCCATTTCCCAATTTTTTCCCCTAACTTAAGCATAGCATAGAAACAAAATATATTACTTATTGCTGAGAAAAGTTATAAAATATTTTAAATTTTGATTTATTATAAAATATATATACACACAGTTTCAATAATACTGTAATTCATTATAGACCACACTTTAAAAAAATACTGTTCTTATGGAAGCACATAAATCTCTTTTTCATTTTCTTTTTTTCCATAATTTATTTATTTTTAATTGAAGGATAATTATAATATTGTGTTGGTTTCTACCATACATCAACATGGCTCAGCCATAGGTATATATACGTTCCCTCCCTCTTGCGCCTCCCTCCCACCCTATCCCATCCCTCTAGGTTGTCACAGAGTCCTGGTTTGAGTTCCCTGGGTCATAAAGCAAATTCTCACTGGCTGTCTATTTTACACATGTTAGTGTATATGTTTCCATGCTAACCTCTCCATTTGTCCCTCCCTCTCTTTCCCACCCCCCCACACCTGTGTCCACAAATCTGTTCTCTATGTCAGTGTTTCCACTGCTACCATGCAAATAGGTTCACCAGTACCATCTTTTCGGATTCCATATATATGTGTTAATATACGATATTTCTTTTTCTCCTTCTGACTCACTTCACTCTGTATAACGAGCTTTAGGTTCATCCACCTCGTTACCGTTGACTCAAATGCATTCCGTTTTGTGGCTGAGTAATTTTCCATTGTATATATGTACCACAGCTTCTTCATCCATTCATCTGTCGATGGACACCTAGGTTGAGAAGCACATAATTTTTGATTAAAAAGATGAAATTTGACTGTATTTGGATAGTGAAATCTCCTCTATTAATGAAAGGACAGCTAGTTGGCCTTAACTAAAAAATAACCTGGATAGAGATAAAGGCCAACTTGTCACTAGAAATAAAAAAAAACAATGGCAGTGATAAAAATGTTCAAATATCTTTCTTAATAGAAGTTCAGGTGAAATTGAACCAAAGATTTTCAGTTCAGTTCAGTTGCTCAGCCGTATCTGACTCTTTGTGACCCCATGAATCGCAGCACACCAGGCCTCCCTGTCAATCACCAACTCCCGGAGTTTACTCAAGCTCATGTCCATAGAGTCGGTGATGCCATCCAGCCATCTCATCCTCTGTCGTCCCCTTCTCCTCCTGCCCCCAATCCCTCCCAGCATCAGGGTCTTTTCCAATGACTCAAGTCTTCGCATGAGGTGGCCAAAGTACTGGAGTTTCAGCTTCAGCATCAGTCCTTCCAATGAACACCCTGGACTGATCTCCCTTAGGATGGACTGGTTGGATATCCTTGCAGTCCAAGGGGCTCTCAAGAGTCTTCTCCAACACCACAGTTCAAAAGCATCAATTTTTTGGTGCTCAGCTTTCTTCACAGTCCAACTCTCACATCCATACATGACCACTGGAAAAACCATGAACATAAATAAGGTCAAATGAAACAATAATGTTTTTAATCTGCCAAAGAGCTAATGAAATGTACTCAAGTCATTAAGAAAGCTACATTGTAGAAGAAATCTATGAAGGAATTAAAGATCTTAAATATATAAATAAAGCATATCAATAATATTTTCCATGTATATAATGGCATCATGTACAAAGAGAAATGATGATATTTTATATTAATTCAGGTTCATGTTGTGAATCAGACTCAATTATAGGCAGACAAGTGTAGGTTTGCACATGGCTCCTGCATGATGAAATTTGAAAAGCAGCAGGATGTTGCTCATCTTCAGTCAAGATATCTTTAATTATCCATGAAGATACCTGATATTTCAATGTTAATTATGCAGGGCAGCATTAAAATGATTTGAACAGAAGGGATTACCATCTCAAGCTGTAAATAACCTGTAGCTAGAACATGGATTTACTTATTGTCTTCTGTGTGTGTGGAAATGGAGTCGGGGGGAAGAATTAGATCTTAGGGCTCCACTGGCAGAAGTTAACACAGATGAGGGCTATTACTAAGGGCTAATATACTAACTGAAATAACAGAACGGCCATGTAGCCAGGCAAGATACATTTTTCAGAGAAACAGAGAGAAGATCAAAGGCAAAAGCATATAATAGATAAGTTTTGCCTCTTTTACCCTTCTGTTTCAAGTTGAGTTTGGTTACATTCTCAGGTTGTAAATATTTGCTCAATTAATCTTGTATCAGTAAATGAAAAAGTGACTGATAATAGGGACACGTACCTAGAAGTCAAGTTAGTTGGCTTTGTAGGGCCTAACAATACCATACAGAATTAAGATGCAATACTGTGAATGAAAAAAAAAAAAAACTGTGAATAGGTTCAGATTTTCAATAAATAATCAACTAATGGTATTGCTATTAATAAATATATAGCTCCATATTAATCATAATTAGGCACAAAAAATCCTGGAGTATCTGATTTCTCATCGGCTGGGTTTCTATACCCTAAAGAAGAAATCAGTATTTCTTTTAAAAATTACTTTGAATAATGCTCATTATCTTGATTTTTTAAATAGTTGCACATAAGAATATAGAGTATAAAATTTAATCAAAAAGTACATTTTACATATATGAAATATATACTGTATCAGTTATAGTTTGATGAAGAGTATAGAAAAGCCACTGCAGAGCTAATTAACTTAATAGTAAAATTATTTGATCATCAAAATTTATATTTTTAATTTTTATGCAAAATCTTTGATTATCCAAATATGTATAAACACATGAAGGCGCTAAGACAGTTTATGTTTTACCTCATATGTCACAAAAATTTGACTTAAATGATATGTGATATTCAAAAGTTTTGTCAATTATTTTATAGTGGAAACTAGATTAGTTCTTTTTAAAAATTATTTATAGATTTATTTATGAATAAATGCATACTAATTTTTATTAAGAATACCTTTTGAAATATTTATGAGTATTGATGCTTAATCAGATCTCGTAGTTTTGGGAGATTACATTTTTCTCTAAAAATGGACCATTTATCTATCTTGAAACTTTGGTATTTTTCTAATTATAAATGATTTTAAACATTTTACTTTCAGTGTTTCTACAACTCCATCTGCCTGCTCTTTCAATATTCTTGAGTATAATTTGGTTAAGATTTTACTTATTTTTTTATTTGTTTTTTTTTTTTCAGTTCAGTTCAGTCCAGTCACTCAGTCGTGTCTGACTCTTTGAGAACCCATGGACTGCAGCATGCCAGGCCTCCCTGTCCATCACCTCTCCCAGAGTTAACTCAAACTTATGTCCATTGAGTCAGTGATACCATCCAACTATCTCACCCTCTGTCGTCCCCTTTTCCTCCCACCTTCAATCTTTCCCAGTATCAGGGTCTTTTCAGATGAGTCAGTTCTTTGCATCAGGTGGCCAAACTATCGGAGTTTCATCTTCAGCATCAGTCCTTCCTATGAATATTCAGGATTGATTTCCTTTAGGATGGACTGGTTGGGTATCCCTGCAGTCCAAAGGACTCTTCTCCAACACCATAGTTCAAAAGCTTCAATTCTTTGGCACTGAGCTTTCTTTATAGCCCAACTCTCACATCCATACATGACTACTGGAGAAACCATAGCCTTGACTAGATGGATTTTGTTGGCAAAAAAATGTCTCTGCTTTTTTTTTTTTTTTTATTAGTTGGAGGCTAATTACTTCACAGCATTTCAGTGGGTTTTGTCATACATTGATATGAACCAGCCATAGATTTACACGTATTCCCCATCCCGATCCCCCCTCCCACCTCCCTCTCCACCCGTGTCTCTGCTTTTTAATATGCTGTTTAGGTTGGTCATAGCTTTTCTCCCAAGGAGTAAACATCTTTTAATTTCTTGGTTGCAGTCACTGTCTGCAGTGATTTTGGAGTCCCCTAAAATAAAGTCTCTCACTGTTTCTACTCTTTCCCCATCTATTTCCCATGAAGTGATGGGACCAGATGCCATGATCTTATTTTTCTGAATGTTGAGTTTTAAGCCAACTTTTTCACTCTTCTCTTTCACCTTCATCAAGAGGCTCTTTAGTTCTTCTTCACTTTGTGCCATAAGGATGGTACCATCTGTATATCTGAGGTTATTGATATTTCTCCCGGAAATCTTGATTCCATCTTGTGCTTCATCCAGTCCAGCATTTCTCATGATGCACTCTGCATATAAGTTAAATAAGCAGGGTGACAATATATAGTCTTGACGTACTCCTTTTCCTATTTGCAACCAGTCTGTTGTTCCTTGTCCAGTTCTAACTGTTGCTTCCTGACCTGCATACAGGTTTCTCAAGAGGCAGGTCAGGTGGTCTGGTATTCCCATCTCTTTCAGAATTTTCCACAGTTTATTGTGATCCACACAGTCAAAGGCTTTGGCATAGTCAATAAAGCAGAAATAGATAATTTTCTGGAACTCTCTTTCCTTTTCAGTGATCCAGCAGATGTTGGCAATTTGATTTCTGGTTCCTCTGCCTTTTCTAAATCCAGCTTAAACATCAGGAAGTTCATGGTTCATGTACTGTTGAAGCCTGGCTTGGAGAATTTTGAGCATTACTTTACTAGTGTGTGAGATGAGTGCGGTTGTGCGGTAGTTTGAGCATTCTTTGGCATTGCCCTTCTTTGAGATTGGAATGAAAACTGACCTTTCCCAGTCCTGTGGCCACTGCTGAGTTTTCCAGATATGCAGGCATATTGAATCCAATACTTTCACAGCATCATCTTTTAGGATTTGAAATAGCTCAACTGGAATTCCATCACCTCAACTAGCTTTGTTGATAGTGATGCTTCCTAAGGCCCATTTGACTTCACATTCCAGGATGTCTAGCTCTAGGTGAGTGATCACACCATCGTGATTATCTGGGTCATGAAGATTTTTTTTATTGGAGTATAATTGCTTTACAACTTTGTGTTAGTTTATGCTGTACAATGAAGTGAAATAGCTATGTGTAGACACAGATCCCTACCTCTTTCACCTCCCTAGACTAGTACTTTTAACTGTACATATCATCACTCTCCTGGAATTCTAGTTGTTTCCTTAATTCTCTGAAGTGACTATATTTCATAGTGTTTAAGTAATTCAGAATATGTTTTTAAAATGTGTTTGTTCCTACTACCATTTTCATTAGTAAAGGAGAGTTAAATAAATAAGGGCAATAGATTTTTTTCAAACATAGCACACTATCAATGAAATATTAACGTTTTTGGTACTTTGTATAGGTTTATGTGGGAAGACTTAGGTTAATTTTTTTTTAATGTAGGATGTACCTCTACAAACTGTAAGTTAGCTATTAAATTATTCTAGCTTTACTCCTCGTTGTCTTACATAAAATGCATGCATGCTTTAGAATTATATTAAGACAAAGTATTAATACTTTGCCACACTTGAGAGGATTATTCTTACTAGCATATCTGATCAACTGTAAAAGTCCATGAAATTTATTACAAAATCAATTTTGTATTATGTTATTTTAGAAACAAAAGTGTATTTACACTTTGAATAATAAAGTTTTTTTCTACATATATTATCTATATAATAGGAACTGATGAAATCTAATATATGATATCAAATTTTAATTATCAGAAGACATCTTTAAGCACATTACCTATAATATTTTTTCAAAACACTGAGAAAACCCTGTAATGAATAGAAACAAAGCAATATTAAAATAACATAAGAAACATTATCTAGATATTTCTTTATCTGAAAGTTTCTAGAAATTTTCAACTTTACACAGTGACTTACTGCATAGCACTGAGTTGAAACAATTAAAATGAATTTAAGTAAAACAAAAGGAAAGGGGCATTGGAGCATCAGTTGTTATTTATACTAAAAATCTGACTTTTATTTTCTGGCACTTGGTCATTGCAGAACATTAAAAATATAAATCATTGCCTGTAACCTAATAATCAACCCTTTGGTGTGGTAGTCATGAATGGTGGTTTGTTCTTGAGGTTAGGAGATCTATTGTACAGGATTATAATAGGGTTTATGTTTCAGGGCTTGGGTGAATTAAAATATAAACTATATTCCCTGAAATCCTCTCAATGTAAATATTTAAATAGAAGAGACCTGTGTACCAAGAACTGCAGTGCAGAAATCTTAACTGTGCTCAGTGGTTGACATACCAACTGGTCCTAAATGACATGTCCTATAGAAGCAAAATGATCACTGCCAAGGCCTAACCAGTACTGCTGTTCTTTCACTTAAGACATTGTTCTTGAGAGTTATGAATGATCAGTACTAGAATCTGTATTTTTAAGAAGCTGGTATCTATATACCCACCACCATGGGCTTCCCTGGTAGCTCAGATGGTAAAGCTTCTGCCTACAATGCGGGAGACCCAGGTTCGATCCCTCAGTCGGGAAGATCCCCTGGAGAAGGAAACAGCAACCCACTCCAGTATTCATGCCTGGAAAATCCCATGGACCAAGGAGCCTGGTAGGCTATAGTCCATGGGGTCGCAAAGAGTTGGACACGACTGAGTGACTTCCCTTCACTTCAAGAAGCTTGCAAAGTATCAGGTTATATTGGGAACTACTGAAAGAATAAAATGTGATGCCTGCTTCTCACTGATTTTCAGCCTCTTTTGGGGACAAGACATGCGCACAAGATAGTGCTGGTGAGAGGGTCTTGTAAGTGTCATATCAGAGGGTGTGATTTCTATTTGAGATTCTATAAGTTAGTAATCACTTCAACTGGAATTGCCAGGGGTTTCAGGAGATAATGGAGGAAAGAGTAAAGAAAATTCCAAATGGAGCAACCTGTATACTCAGAGTGCAAAATAAGGTGGGGGGGGGGGGGTACCAAGACTTGAATAGATTGAATTCACTGATTATAATGCTTATATTAGCAGAAGCGCTTAAATAGTAGCACGTATTTGTATTGTGGAGGATTTTTAAGAGACTCTAAAGATGTCACTGATTAGTCATCTAGCTATCTATCTAACCCAGAGGTTGGCAAACTTTTTCTGTAAATATCTCAGAATTTTGAGTCTGTTATGATAACTATTGCATATCCTTTTTTATAATAGATGTATGCATATGTTTTTTTTCAGTTCTTAAAATATATAAAATAATTTAACTCAAAGATTGTACAAAAAACAGGCCAAGGGTTAAACCATAGTTTGCTGACCCTTGGTCTTATTTCTGCAGATTTGACTTCTTCTACAAAGGTTCAAGGATAACTTGAAAGAACATATATATATATGTAAAGAATAAAGAACTAGAAAATAAATGATATACAGACTAAGTCAATGCCTAGTAAAGAAAAACTAAGAAACAGTAATATCAAACTATAATACAGTCAAATAGAGTAGTTTAGATACTTGAGCTTAAGAATTTGGTTCCATTCTCTTAAAAGTCTTCAAACAGCAGGGTTCAGTACAGATCTTATCATTATTGAAATGATAAAACAGACCATCTCTCTTCTTAGCATTCTTTCTAAAACAGTTTCTCACAAAGGACGTTTTTCTTTTCAATTACTTCTGTAAACCAAATTAAATATGGCTGTTTTGAAATAATCTCCTCATAAAATCTGAGAACATAACTATGAATTACCAAAACGTCAACTCTAGAGGCTATTAGAAACTGTCACCCAAATATATGGTTTTCTATAATGCCAAACCTATTCAAGAAGAAAGCATAAAATACCTTGGAATTTGATGTTTTTCAAGTAGTCATGCCAACAAAGGTCCATCTAGTCAAAGCTGTGGTTTTTCCAGTAGTCATGTATAGATGTGAGAGTTGGACTATAAAGAAAGCTGAGCGCCAAAGAATTAATGCTTTTTTTTTTTTTTTCAGGACATCATCTCTCTCGTTTAATGTATATTTTTGTTAGATATAAAATGTTTCAAAATATTGAAAAGCATTAAAAATGAAAAGTTTGACTTTCTTTTTTTTTGGCAGCAGGTCTTTTTTTTTTTTTCAGTGGGTTTTGTCATACATTGATATGAATCAGCCATAGATTTACACGTATTCCCCATCCCGATCCCCCCTCCCACCTCCCTCTCCACCCGATTCCTCTGGGTCTTCCCCAGTGCACCAGGCCCGAGCACTTGTCTCATGCATCCCACCTGGGCTGGTGATCTGTTTCACCATAGATAGTATACATGCTGTTCTTTTGAAATATCCCACCCTCACATTCTCCCACAGAGTTCAAAAGTCTGTTCTGTATTTCTGTGTCTCTTTTTCTGTTTTGCATATAGGGTTATCGTTACCATCTTTCTAAATTCCATATATATGTGTTAGTATGCTGTAATGTTCTTTATCTTTCTGGCTTACTTCACTCTGTATAAGAATTAATGCTTTTGAACTGTGCTGTTAGAAAAGACGCTTGAGAGTCCCTTGAACTGCAAGGAGATCCAACTAGTCCATCCTAAAGGAAATCAGTCCTGATTATTAATTGGAAGGAGTGATGCTGAAGCTGAAACTCCAGTAGTTTGGCCACCTGATGTGAAGAACTGACTCGTTTGAAAAGACTCTGCTACTGGGAAAGATTGAAGGCAGGAGGAGAAGGGGATGACAGAGGATGAGATGGTTGGTTGGCATTACTGACACAATGGACATGAGTTTGAGTAAGCTCTGGGAGTTGGTGATGGACAGGGAAGCCTGGCGTGCTGCAGTTAATGGGGTCGCAATGAGTCGGACACAACTGAGTGACTGAGCTGAACTGATACACATATATTTCCCACTTCAAATTACAGCAAATTTTAAATCACTTGTTTTTATCTAATTATATAAGAAGTACTTACTTCTTTTAGGAAACATGGAAAATAAAAAAATCATCTGTAATCTTACTACCCTGAATAATATTTGTGTTAGTACTTTAGTGGAATTTTCCTTATGTTTTACAGATTGTTTAGTTGTATTTTATGGTCATATATTATCAAATAGCTCTCTATTTTTAACATTTTTTTTTCATTTTTACCCTTTAAAATGTTATAATGAACGTGAATAGATTTCCAAAAAATGAATTTGCTAACCTAAAGTATATAGCACTCTCTTTTTTTAAATGCTGTTTCCAGTTATTTTTTTTTCCTTCAAAATGTTTTTCCATTCCACCAATAGTTAGAGAGTGTCTATTTACTAAAACAATAGACTATAACCCTTTAGTCCCTTGTCAGTAATAACGAGTCACATTATTGTAAACCCTGATGACTATAGGAAAAAAAGGATCAATTTGTGTTTCCATTATTAGCATAAAGCAAGCATTCATTTTTTGTTTTTTTTTTTTTTAGGTGCACGTAATTCTCTCATTATATTTTGCAAACATAGTATTTTTATCAATATTTATGAACTCTTTCGAATGTTGTCTTTTTACCCTTTGTCATATTTCTGTGTAATATTTCTCTAATGGATGATTTGCTTTTCAATTTATTTTGTTTTGACTTACAGAAAGTTGTAACATTAGCTCAGTCAGATCACTTTCCTTAAGATTTCATCTACTAACTTTTACATAAATGAAGGTATTCTCTAGTAAGAAATCAGACTTATACTATCTTGCCCTCTCTCCATGCCACATCTTTTATGGTTTGAACATTGATAATTTTCTTTTCAATCCATCTTAGGTTTGGTATGTTTTTTTTCTTCTCTTTTAGTATGATATTCTATGAAGAAGTAAATTTTGTTTCATTACAGGTAAACAACTATCAGTATAGTGAAAAATCCTCCTTTTTTCATTGATTTGTGATTTCTTAAATAATTGGGCTTCCCAAGTGGTGCTAATGGTAAAGAACCCTCCTGCCAATGCAGGAGACGTAAGAGAGACAGGCTCCATCCCTGAGTCGGGAAGATCACCTTGGGGAGGGCATGCCAATCCACTCCAGTATTCTTGCTGGGAGAATCCCATGAGCAGAGGAGCCTGGCCAGCTGCAGTTCATAGGGTCTCACAAAGTTGGACATGACTGAAGTGACTTAGCACACCCCATAAATAACTACATACATTTCCAATATCCCTGAATCCTAGTTTGTCATTGGGGTTAAATGGCCGGCTTTTCTATGTGTGTTTCTCAGCCTTATAGTTAGTGGATCAGCTTCCCATCGTCCAGCTAACAGCCTTAGCTAACAGTCTTGATTTTTAAGTCTTGCAGATTTTCATTTTCTTATCTTTCTTTTTAGGTGTTGGAATGGGCAATTTGAAAAGGCAGTGTCACAAACAAGTACCTAAATAAACAACCAAAAAAAAAAAAAACCCTCAACAACAGCATTCTGTGTCCTTCAAAAGCAGACTATTCCCAGTTGTGACAATGACCCTACATCACTATGTAGAGATAGACTTATCTTCTTAATTGCTGTGGAACGGGAGCATAAAAAGTCAACTGAAACTAGATTCAAGGCATTAAAATGATTTGTTTGTTTTAAGGCAGTTCAGAAAAGAGTACTGTGTTGTCACTTGAAATTATTGTCTGATATGTGATGATCGTTCTTGCTGAACTTATCTTCTGCAATGTATTAAAATCCAGCTTCCACTCAGGCAGCTGATGATAAGGGTTCTATCTGGAACTTATTTAGCACAGAAGGGTTTTTATTCACAGATTCAAAGGCCCTAGAATAATCATTGAGATGGGATTATTTCAACAAATGTGAGTAATCAGCAAAATGCTGTTCTTTTTGTCTTATTTATAATTTTGATCCCATGAAGTATCTTTCTTTTCTTTTTTATTTGAAATATAGTTGACATACATTTTATATTAGTTTCAAGTGTAGAACATTGTGCTCCAGCATTTAAATGGAATACAAATTGATCACTATGATAAGTCTAGTAACTCTCTGTCACCATAAAAAGTTATTGCAATATTATTGACTGTATTTTGTATGCTGTACATTACAACCCTGCAGCTTAGTTGTTTTATAACTGGATGTTTATACCTCTTAATCCCTTATACTTACTTCATCCCACCCCCTACTTTCCCTCCCTCTGGTGACCACCAGTTTGTTCTCTGTACCTATGAGTCTGTTTCATTTGTTTGCTTTGTTTTTTGGATTGCATTCATAAATGAAATTGTATGGTATTTGTCTTTCTCTGTCTGACTTATTTCATTTAGCATAATACACTTTAGGTCCATCCATGTTGTTGTAATTGGCAAAATTTCATTCTTTCTTGTGGCTGGGTAATATTTATATCACATCTTCATTCATTCATTTATGCTTGGGTTCTTAAGTTGCTTCCATTAGCTATTGTAAATAATGCTTTAGTGAACATAGAAGTTCATATATCTTTTGAGTTAGTATTTTTTCCTTTCTTTGGAAAAATACCCAGAAGTGGAATTGATGGATCATATGATAGTTCTATTTTAAATTTTTTGATGAATTTCCATCTGTTTTCCATAGTGGCTCACCAATTTAAATTCTCACTAACATTCCACAAGAGTTCTCGTTTCTCCATATCCTCACCAACACTTGTAATTTTTTTTAATTTTTGATAATAGCCACTCTGACAGCTGTGACATGGTATCTCATTGTGGTTTTGATTTGCATTTCCCTGATGATTAGTGATGCTGAGCTGCTTCTTTTCATGTGTCTGTTGGCCATTTCTATATCTTCCTTGGAAAAATGTCTATTCAGATCCTGTACCATTTTTTAATCAAATTGTTTGTTTTTTGATATTGAGTTGAATGAGTCCTTTTTATTTTTGAACATGAATCCCTTATTAGATATATCATTTAGAATTATCTTCTCCATTCAGTAGGTTGCCTCTTTATTGTGTTGACGATTTCCCTTGCTGTTCAGAAGCTTTTTTGTTTGATGTAGTCTCATTTGTTTATTTTTGCTTTTGTTGCTCTTGCCTGCGGAGACAGATCTAAAAATATACTGCTGAGACTGATGTCAAAGAGCGTACTGCCTGTGTTTTCTTCTACAGACTTGTGGTTTTAGGCCTTACATTTAAGTCTTTAATTCATTTTAAGTTAATTTTTGTATGTTATGTGAGAAAGGGGTCCAGTTTGATTCTTTTGCATGTAGCTGTCCAGTTTTCCCAACACCCTTTTTGGAAAAACTGCCTTTTCAGTCTCTTCAAAAATGAGAGAGAAAGAGAGCTCTCTGGTGTCTCTTCTTATAAGGACACTCATTCTGTCAGATCAAGGCCCCACTCTTATGATTTCACTTAACTTCCATCAAATCCTGCCAGAATCTATCTCAAAATATAGTCACATTGGGACTTCAGGGTTCACCATATGAGTTTTGGGGAAATACAAAAATTCAGTTCATTTAAAAAGGGGAAAGGCAAATTCACCTAAAGGGTAGGATAAACCCAAGACTTTGTAAGATGACATCATAAGCTTAAATAAGGCCTCCCACAGTGATTTTGGTGAAATGAAAATAGATTTGGATACAAGTATAAATTTCATAAGGGTCTGCCATGTCCTGCATGTTACATTTTACTGAGCTCAGGCTAGGAGAATCACAGAAGATGTAATTATACAAATGAATACATAGAATAACTAAGGGTCAGCAACTTACAGAGGAGCCTGGTGGGCTACAGTGCATAGGGTCAAAAAGAGTCAGATATGACTGAAGTGACTTAGCATGCAAGCACACACAACAACTTACTAAATTATAGCCAGATCCCTAAATTGATGCTGGTACCTTGCCTGGAAAAATATAAAAGCACTGAGCCAAAGCACATCCATCTTCTCAGAGAGCTGAATTAGAACAAGAAGAAATAAAGGCCCTTGCATGATCCTGGAATCTTGTGCTCTATTAAATTGATGGAGAACTGAGTGATTGGTTCTCCCTTTCCTGTGCCTATTCCCAACTGATGAGGAGAAATGCAAGTTTTATGACTGAACATCATAAAATTATGATAATGGTGGAATCTATTTCCTGAAACCATGTCTGTACAGATATATAATTTTGAAAGAAAGAAGAAAGATTAGCATGTCAATATCTTTTAATTCTGGGTCACATCCAGACATAATTCAAGATAATTTTAGTCAATGCTGGAACGACTCTAGAATGCCCATGTCTAGAATAAGGTTATGGTAAACCTAATGAAGCCGTTTGTAAGCTTTTTGCATGTTACAGTCACCTGAGGAGCTGTTAAAAACACCCAGTGCCTCCCCTCCCCCAAGCCCAAAGCAAATAAATCAGAGTCTCTGGGGAAAGGACCTGGCATTTTAAAAACCTTCCTGGAATATTTTACAGTGCAGAGAACCACTAGCCTAATGTTGAAAAGCCATGACCAAAGATAGCAGCAGCCAGTTAAATTTCTTGGTCTAAAATTAGAAGGCCCAGCCTGTATAGACCAAAGTATCCTTATTAGCCAATACTTGGGTGTAGAAATTTCACATAAAGATGGCAAAGCTCACTGCAGAGTCATCACAACCAATCACTAGTCAAAGGAAGTCAAACATTGTTTAATGGCAACTGAAGATATAAGCCCACAGTTGGGAAGGGGCTTAGGGAATTGTTATTTTCTGGGACCAAATAGTGATTAAGGACATTCAATGTGGCTTTCTGTTTGTAAGCACTACTGAGGAGACAAATCTTACCAAGTCTTTGAAAAGCTGATTGGTGGATTTAATCATAAGCAGCATGCAAGGAGGAAATTTGTTGCAATATAGAACCTTTAGAATCAAGTTTCCCTTCAGGGACTCAAGTCTGTATAAAAGGAAGTCCTTTTTTCTCTTGGGCAGGTGGACAGTGGTGAAGAGGATCACATTTCAGGCTGCATCTCAGCACATTGCTATGTACAGAGGAAACTTTGTTGTTACTGTCTGAAGTGGATGACTTATTTTCCTGATTTCCAAGCATTCTGAGATTTGCCTATGATTTCTGTGACCCTTTAGGAATGACTCTGCCATAATCAGCTTCTGTTCAATCATAAGGTAACATAGCAGGATGCTGAAGAGTTCAGGGTTTGCTTGCTTGCTTGCTTTTGCCAATAAGCAAGTGGAGCCATTAAATCCCTCTGAGCAAGTAAGTTATATGCATGCAGGAGCATCTAAGGATTGGAGAAGGAAATGGCAACCCACTCCAGTATTCGTGCCTGGAAAATTCTGTGGACAGAGAAACCTGGCAGGCTACAGTCCACGGGGTGGCAAAGAGTTGGCCACGACTGAGCACATCAGCCTCTGTACCAAGATGCACTTGAAGAAGGAGGAAGAATAAGCAAAGCCATCAGCTAGAAAACCTCCTAATAACTATTCTGAGGCAGTAAGGATTTAAACTTTAAACACACACATGTACACAGTGGAGGCTCCAGGATTTTTTTTAATACAAATGCAACAGACTGGTAAATTGAAAAGTCTTTTTGTGGCATGATGACACAATACAGATGATATTGCAAAGTGGATGCAATGCCAAAAAAGAAAAATTTTGAGAGGAGGGTACAGTCACTGCTTATACTATTTTTAAATGCATACTCACATAGAAGATATTATAGGAGCATGTTGGAAGTTAGAGGTAGTTTGGAGATTTATTTGGATAGAGCCGTTGTGCTATAAGTCCTTCTCCTGAAGCACCCCAGCAACCCTACTCCCACCAAGAGGAGTTGAAGAAGTTTCAGCATTCACCTCAGCCAAGAGGGAGGGGAAGGAAGGAAGGAAGGAGGGAAGGGAGTCTAATTAGAAAATGCAATATGTATCAATAGTTCCTGCAGGATGGAATATACAGAGGCCTATTGGATGTGTCACATGAGTGACTATTCATAGATGATTGAAGGAGAAGTTGATGTGAATTCTCAGAGTTTATAGGGCAAATTATACATGTGTCCTATGGAGTAGATATAAGCCAGACAGAAGATCTGAGTCATCTGAGGTCCCATTCTAAAGGTCAATGATAGGGACACAAACCTCACTTGAGAGAATCTTCAGAAAATCTGGAAGTAGCACTACATTCCAGCAATTGGGGAAGAAGCTAGCAACCAGTGAGAGTAGATATGAACTCTGTGACAGGAAGATCCATGAAATCCATGTGTTTGGAGGAAGAAGGGTAAGTGTCATGGTTTCTACAGACCCATGAAAGTTGTACACGTGGGACCAGGGATCAGTTCAGTTCAGTTCAGTCATTCAGTTGTGTCCGACTCTTTACGACCTCATGGACTGCAGCACGAAAGGCCTCCCTGTCCAGCACCAACTCGCAGAGTTTACTTGTATCCATTGAGTCGGTGATGCCATCCAGCCATCTCATCCTCTGTTGTCCCCTTCTCCTCCCACCTTCAATCTTTCCCAGCATCAGGGTCTTTTCTAGTGAGTCAGTTCTTCACATCTGGTGGCCAAAGTATTGGAACTTCAGCTTTAGCATCAGTCCTTCCAATAAATATTCAGACTGATTTCCTTTAGGATGGACTGGTTGGATCTCCTTGCAGTCCAAGGGACTCTCAAGAGTCTTCTCAAACAGCACAGTTCAAAAGCATCAATTCTTCAACACTCAGCTTTCTTTATAGTTCCAACTCTCACATCCATACGTGGAGCCCAAGAAGATAAAGTCCTTCACTGTTTCCATTGTTTCCCCATCTATTCTCCATGAAGTGATGGGAGTGGATGCCATGATCTTCCTTTTTTGAATGTTGAGTTTTAAGCGAACTTTTTCACTCTTCTCTTTCACTTTTATGAAACTCTTTAACAGGCAGTGGTGGGGCTGGTAGGGGTAAGATGGCCAGTATAAATGCAACTGTAATAGTCCAGGCAATAGCTAGCATGGTGGTGGAGGAGAGGGGAAGTGTTGTTAACTCTCTTCAATTTTGGTTCAGCAAACAGCCCTCAGGCAGCCTCAGGCTGCATTTCCTTTGGTCACGTTTGTACAATTTATTAAAAAAAAAAATTGTCTATGACAAAAAGTGTGCTCTCTGTGCCCAAGGATTCTTCGCTCCAAGGATCCCTCTGTTGTGAAATATGAAATCCTTAAGGTCATTGCTGTTTAAACTATTCCCTGACCATCCCTTGTAGCTTATTTTTGTACCTGCACCTGTCAATAGAGTCCTCTGTCACTGAATGCTACTTTATATGATTTATGTTATTTCCTTTGTGATTGTACATTTATTTATGTGTTTATGTGATCATTGTTCATTTCTTTCACTAAAGGTTAAGCCCTCAGAAGGCAGGATCTATTTGTGTTTTGTTCATTTTTGCATACTGAGTGCCTAGTCTACAACTTACACAGAATAGTTCCTCAAAAATATATTTTTAATTGATGAATAAAATATTATCACCTTATATTTTCATTCTAAGTTCTCCCAGTCATCTTTTTCTTGTCTCTATTTATATCAAAAAGGTAAGGAAAATATCTGATTTCCATTTAAAAAATTCCTTTAAGGAAAAAGAGAACATCTTGCCCTGCCCCCAGTAATTTCTAACTATACTAATTACATATTTATGGTGGGCAGAATGATAGCTACTCAGACACATCCACACCCTAATCCTCAGAACTTTGAATACGTTACATTGTATGAGGAATGTGATAGAGAAAGGAGAATTAATGGGAAAAGGGGACGTAAGGTAGCATATGGAATTAAGGTTGCTAATTACACTGACCTTACAGTGAGGAGATTCTCTTAGATTATCTAAGTGAGCCCAGTGGAAAGGCTTGAACTCTAAAAGGGAAAGTGAGAGCCCCAGGAGGTCAGAGAACTGTGACTGAGAAGGAGGATCTGCTGTTGTTGACTTTGAAAAGGGAGAAAATGGACCATGAACTAAGAAATGTGGATACCTTTAGGATCTGGGATTATCTCAATTTAAAGCCTACAAGAGAATGGGGACCTGAGTGCTACAACTGCAAGAAACTTAATTCTGCCAACTACTCATAGAAGCAGGAAATAAATTCTCCCCTACACTCCCAAGGAATGCAGAGATATGGACACTTTGATTTTAGTCTTGTGGGAAACATGCTGGGCTTCTGACCTAGAGAACTCTAAAATAGATTCATGTTATTTTGCACAACCAAATCACTCATAATTTGTTATACCAGCAATAAAACTTAATAGAATTTCTTGGGCTGGTATTCATTTAGCTGTCTTCCTTGTTAGTTTTATTTTTAACTTCATGTATTTTTATTAATATAATTGTTTGGTAACATAATAGCTGATATAATTGGAATGTATTTTTACTTTGAATATTTTCCTTATATTCTTATAAGAACACTAATATTCTTAAAACATGGAGTAACATTGATAGCAAAATTTAAAGAATGTTCTCATTTCAGTTCAATCGCTCAGTCGTGTCCAACTGTTTGCGACCCCATGAATCGCATCACGCCAGGCCTCCCAGTCCATCACCAACTCCCGGAGTTTACTCAAACTCATGTCCATCGAGTCGGTGATGCCATACAGCCATCTCATCCTCTGTCATCCCCTTCTCCTCCTGCCCCCAACCCCTCCCAGCATCAGGGTCTTTTCCAGTTGAGTCAACTCTTCGCATGAGGTGGCCAAAGTATTGGAGTTTCAGCTTCAGCATCAGTCCTTCCAATGAACAGCCAGGACTGATCTCCTTTAGGATGGACTGGCTGGGTCTCCTTGCAGTCCAAGGGACTCTCAAGAGTCTTCTCCAACACCACAGTTCAAAAGCATCAATTTTTCGGCTCTCAGCTTTCTTCACAGTCCAACTCTGACATCCATACATGACCACTGGAAAAACCATAGCCTTGACTAGACAGACCTTTGTTGGCAAAGTAATGTCTCTGCTTTTTAATATGCTATCTAGGTTGGTCATAACTTTCCTTCCAAGGAGTAAGTGTCTTTTAATTTCATGGCTGCAATCACCATCTGCAGTGATTTTGGAGCCCAAGAAAATAAAGTCTGACACTGTTTCCACTGTTTCCCCATAGAATGTTCTAGATAGTGTTAAATCTTAACTATGCCATTTGTTTACTAACAAGGCATTTTCTAACACCTCCTATTGCCTTCTTGGTGTTTTTACTGTTGTCTTATTGTTACGGCTTTATTTTATATTTTCAGTCCTACAATTATTACTCAAATAAAATTCCTCAAATTTTATTTGAGGAAATGAGGAATGTTGAAAGGCAACTTGAATCTGTTCAACACTATAGATACTCCAAGCATTACTAGCAAGTTTAAGAGAAAAGAAGTAAACAGTCTTGACAAAAATGAGAATAAGGATAATCCATGAATTTCATTTTATGTCCCTTCTCATAAGGTTTTAAGTACACTTTGGAATTTTAGGAATGGTCAGAGACAGCTAACATTCTCCTGAGAGAGTTAGACTAGTACTTCTCTCTTTGTTCTGTTACCAGTCGGAACTAGGGAGCTTGAAGCATATTCAAATGATTATATTTCTTTGGGAGCAAGTCTGGCTGTGCATTTCTGCTGCAGGGTTACAGAAGCTGGAGAAATAAGTTAGCTTTTCAGAAACAGACATTGTGTATATGCCACAATGTAGTCTTTGAAATTTTACTTTGTTATTTGTTGAAAAACAAGCCTATTTCACTTCCTGAAGCAAGTGCAGATTTTAACCATATAATATCTTTATTTTTAAATCATTCATTCATTTTTGGCTGTATCAGGGCTCTGTATTTGCCACACTCAGGCTCTGTAGTTGCAGCATGTAGGCTTAGTTGCCCTGTGGTATGTGGGATCTTAGTTCGCCAACCAGAAATAGAACCCATGTTTCCTTCATTGGAAGGCAGATTCTGCACCACTGGACCACCAGGAAAGTCCTTATAATAGCTATATTGAATTGTAATTCAAGTACCATAACATTTGCCCTTTTAAGTGTAAAATTCAGTGGTTTTAGTATGTTCAGAGAGTATTCAACCCTCACCATTATCTATTTCAAGGATATCAACCCCCAAAGAATCTTTTTACCCAACAGCAGTCACTCCCCATGTCTTTGTTTTCCCAGACTTTGGCAAACATTAATCTATTTTTTTCTTTCTGTGAATTTGCTTATTCTAAACATTTAACATAAATGGAAATATACAATATATGGTCTTTTGTGTTTGACCTTTTTCATCTACCATTATCTTTTCAAGATTCATCCTTGCTATAGCATAAATTAGTACTTGGGTATTTCAGTTTTATTGGGAAATAGCCCATTGCCTGATATACCTCATTTGTTTATCAGTTAATCGATTTATAGACATTTTGGTTGTTTCCATTTTTTGACTATTATGGATTATGATGCTATTAAATTCTACACACAAATTTTAATTTGATCATATCTTTTCCGTTTCTCTTCATATATACCTTGAAGTGGAGTTGATCATTCAAATGGTAACTCTATGTTCAACATTTGGTTAGCTTAGACACAGATGTGAGTTCTATGTGGTACTCCTGCTAAATAAACCTAGCACCCCTGCCACCTGTTTTGTTAAGTTTTAGCAGTCATAGCCAGATCTATTTGTTATGTATCTGGTTGGCCAAAAATTTCCTTCAAGTTTTTCTGTAAAACTGAGAGTAAATGAGCTCTCTGAGGGAGAACTGGTAACAGGAAGGCACAGAATGGAGGAATAAGTTTTAGCCTTAGGGAATGCTCACTTCTGGACTTCCCTGATAGCTCAGTTGGTAAAGAATCCACCTGCAATGCAGGAGGCCCCCATTCTATTCCTGGTTCAGGAAGGTCTGCTCGAAAAGGGATAGGCTACCCGCTGCAGTATTCTTAAGCTTCTCTTGTGGCTCAGCTGGTAAAGAATCCACCTGCAATGCGGGAGACGTGGGTTCTATCACTAGGTTGGGAAGATCCCCTGGAGAAGGGAAATGCTGCCCCCTCCAGTATTCTGGCCTGGAGAATTCCACAGACTACAGTCCATGGGGTCGAAAAGAGTTAGACTTGAGGAAGCAACTTTCACTTTCTTTCTTTCAATGCTCACTTCTAATGGGCATAAGGAAATAATGGTGACACAGCAAATGTAGCAAGAGTTTTATAGACAGAGCATAGCATCACCTTATCCAGAAAACAGTTTAAGGATGAAAGATAAACTTCATTTGGTATGTTTTGTTTGAGCATAGACTGAATGTATGAAGCAGGTTATAAGCAGCTTATAGTCCTCTAAAGACAACAGAATTTTGAACAGAAAAAGAGAAGGATTCTTATAGAAATTGTTAAAACCTTATTATCAGATCATAGAAAAAGAGAAATAACTTTGCATTAAGAGGATAAAGATTGATTCATAATACTCATTGTTGGATCTTTAAGGGTGGTTTTTGTGGGCAGAAAAGACCATATAGGAGTCTCTGCAGTTGTAAAATAAACATACAATATGTTAAGGTTGATGTTGCTATTGTTATTCAGTCACCCAGTCATGTCCGACTCTTTATGACTCCATGGACTGCAGCACGCCAGGCCTCCCTGTCCCTCACTGTCTCCCAGAGTTTGCCAAAGTTCATGTCCACTTCATCAGTGATGCCATCCAGCCATCTCAGCCTCCGAGGCCCTCGTCCCCTTCTGCCCTCAATCTTTCCCAGCATTAGGGACTTTTCCAATAAGTTGACTGTTTGCATCAGGTGACCAAAATACCAGAACTTCAGCTTCAGCATCAGCCCTTCCAGTGAGTATTCAGAGTTGATTTCCTTTAAGATTGCCTGGCTTGATTTCCTCACTGTCCAAGGAACTCTAAGGAGTCTTCTCCAACACCACAGTTCAAAGGCATCAATTCTTTGTTGCTCTGCCTTCTTTATAGTCCAGCGCTCACAACTGTACATGATCACTGGGAAGACTAGAGCCTTGACTATATGGACCTTTGTTGGGAGAATGATGTCTCTGCTTTCAACACACTGTCTAGGTTTGTCATAGCTTTCCTGCCAAATCTGCAGTGATTTTAGAGCCCAAGAAGAGGAAATCTTTTATTGCTTCCACATATTCCCCTTCTATTTGCCTTGAATTATGGAGTCGAAAGCCATGATCTTCATTTTTTTAGTACTGAGTTTCAAGCCAGCTTTTATCACTTTCTTCTTTCACCCTCATCAAGAGATTCTCACACTCATCAAGTTCCTCTTCACTTTCTGCAATAAGAGTATTACCATCCAAATATCTGAGATTGTTTGTGTTTCTCTTGCCTGTCTTGATTCCTGCTTGTAATTCATCCAGCCTGGCATGTCTTAAGATGTGTTCATTGTATAAGTTAAACAAACAGGGTGACAACAGACAGCCCTGTCATCAGTCAGACAGTTCAAATGCTCAACCGAGTCCAACTCTTTGCGAACACATGGACTGCAGCACACCAGGCTTCCCAGGCCTTCACAAACTCCCAGAACTTGCTCAAACTCAGTCCATCAAGTTGGTGATGCCATCCAAACACCTCATCCTGTGTGGTCCCCTTCTCCTCCTGCCTTCAATCTTTCCCAGCATCAGCGTCTTTTCCAATGAGTCAGTTCTTCGCATCAGGTGGACAAAGTATTGGAGTTTCACCTTCAGCATCCATCCTTCCAATGAATATTCAGGAAGGATTTCCTTTAGGATGGACTGGTTGGATCTCCTTGCAGTCCAAGGGGCTCTCAAGAGCGTTCTCCAATACCACAGTTCAAAAGCATCAATACTTCGGTGCTCAGCTTTCTTTATAGTCCAACTCTCACATCCATACATGACTACTGGAAAACCAATAGCTTTGACTAGATCGACCATTATTGCCAGAGTAATGTCTCTGCTTTCTTAATATGCTGTCTAGGTTGGTCATAGCTTTTCCTTCCAAGGAGCAAGCGTCTTTTAATTTCATGGCTGCAGTCACAATCTGCAGTGATTTTGGAGCCCCACAAAATGAAGTCTCACACTGTTTCCATTGTTTCCCCATCTATTTGCCATGAAATGATGAGACCAGATGCCATGATCTTAGTTTTCTGAATGTTGAGTTTTAAGCCAAATTTTTCACTCTCCTCTTTCACTTTCATCAAGAGGCTCTTTGTTCTTCGTTTTCTGCCATAAGAGTGGTGTCATCTGCGTATATGAGGCTATTGATAGTTCTCCCAGCAATCTTCATTCCAGCTTGTGATTCATCCAGCCTTGCATTTTGCATGATGTACTCTGCATATAAGTTAAATAAGCAGAGTGACAATATACAGCCTTGACATACTCCTTTCCTGATTCGGAACCAGTCCATTCATCTGTGTCCAGTTCTAACTGTTGCTTCTTGACCCGCATACAGATTTCTCAGGAGGTCAGGTGGTCTAGTATTCCCATCTCTTTCAGAATTTTCCACAGTTTATTGTGAACCACACAGTCAACGGCTTTGGCATAGTCAATAAAGCAGAAGTAGATGTTTTTCTAGAACTGTCTTACTTTTTCGATGATCCAGTGAATGTTGGCAATCTAATCTGTGAATCCTCTGCCTTTTCTAAATCCAGCTTGAACATCTGGAAGTTCATGGTTCACGTACTGTTGAAGCCTGGCTTGGAGATTTTGAGCATTACTTTACTAGTGTGTGAGATGAGTACAATTGTGCGGTAGTTTGAACATTTTTTGTCATTGCCTTTCTTTGGTATTGGAATGAAAACTGACCTTTTCCAGTCCTGTGGCCACTGCTGAGTTTTCCAAATTTGCTGGCATATGGATTCCAGTACTTTCACAGCATCATCTTTTAGGATTTGAAATAGCTCAACTGGAATTCCATCACCTCCACTAGCTTTGTTCACAGTGATGCTTCCTAAGGCCCACTTGACTTGGCATTCCAGGATGTCTGGCTCTAGGTGAGTGACCACACCATTGTGATTATCTGGGCCATGAAGATCTTTTTTGTAAAGTTCTTCTGTGTATTCTTGCCACTTCTTAATATCTTCTGCTTCTGTTAGGTCCATTCTGTTTCTGTCCTTTATTGTGCCCATCTTTGCATGAAATATTCCCTTGGTATCTCTAATCTTCTTGAAGAGATCTCTGGTCTTTCCCCTTCTATTGTTTTCCTCTATTTCTTTGTGCTGATCACTGAAGAAGACTTTCTTATCTCTCCCTGCTATTTTTTGGAACTCTCCATTCAAATGGATATATCTTTCCCTTTCTCCTTTGACTTTTGCTTCTCTTCTTTTCACAGCTATTTGTAAGGCCTCCTCAGACAACCGTTTCGCCTTTTTCATTGCTTTTCCTTGGGAATCATCTTGATCACTGCCTCCTGGAGAATGTCACAAACCTCTGTCCATAGTTCCTCAGACACTCTGTCTATCAGATCTAATCCCTACACACTTCCACTGCATAATCATAAGGGATTTGTTTGGTCATACCTGAATGGTCCAATGTCTTTCCTTACTTTCTTCAATTTATGTCTGAGTTTGGTGATAAGGAGAAAATGATCTGAGCCACAGTCAGCTCCTGGTCTTGTTGTTGCTGACTGTATAGAGCTTCTCCATCTTTGGCTGCAAAGAATATAATCAATCTCATTTTCATATTGACCATCTGGTGATGTCCATACGTAGAGGCTTCTCTTGTGTTGTTGGAAGAGAGTGTTTGCTATGACCAGTGCATTCTCTTGGCGTGGGTCAGCGTGTACTGCTGCAGGGTCAGGGGCTCTGCGTGCACAGGACATTTTGAAGGTCCTTTCTTCATGCCTCCACCATAGCTTGATCTCAGGTCAAACAACAAGGAGGGATCACAGCTCCGCCCATCAACAGAAAACTGAATTAAAGATTTACTGAGCATGGCCATCAGAACAAGACCCAGTTTCCCCCACAGTCAGTCTCTCCCATCACGCAGCTTCCAAAAGCCTCTTAATCCTTATCTGTCAGAGGGAAGACAGAATGAAAACCATAGTCACAGAGAACTAATCAAACTGATCACATGGACTGCAACCTTGTCTAACTCAATGAAACTACAAGCCAAGCCTTGTAGGGCCACCCAAGATGGACGCGTCATGGTGGAGATTCTGACAAAACGTGGTCCACTGGAGAAGGGAATGGCAAACCACTTTAATATTCTTGCTTTGAGAACACTATGAACAGTATGAAAAGGGAAAAAGATATGACACTGAAAGATGAACTCCCCAGGTCAGTAGGTGCCCAGTATGCCACTGGAGAAGAGCCCTGTCATATTCCTTGCTCAATCCTGAACCACTCACTTGTTCCATACAGGGTTCTAACGGTTGCAAGTTAAAGTTAAAAGTGTTTAAATCGTCCCTCTATTTTGTGTTTCTGGTTCTTTCCAGCCAGCCCTGGCTCTTGTGCCACCTCCTTGGGTCCTGGTCCTCTGTCTCTTGCAGCTATGTTCCCATACACCAGGCCTCGGTTACACCCAGTGTCATTCCTATTCAAAGTGGCCCTGATACTTGCAAAAAGAGAGCAGGAAGCTGCTTTACTCTCCCCTTGTTCATTCACTCCACATACATGCACTGAATACCTGTGTAGCGAGCCTGTTACATACTGAGAAATTTCAAAGATGTGAAAGTGCATTCGCATGTCCAGTCACATCAGTTGGTTCACAGGTCTGGCATGCATTGTTGTGGGTAGATCCCTGACAACTGATTGTGTACTTTGCTGGACCAGAACTGTGTGGGGTACACTAGTACCATACTTCTATTTCAAGCCTATGATGTCTGACAGTAAGCGTAAACACGGTGGTGATGTAGGTGGTACTGCTACTGTATACTCTTCAAGGTACTGCAAGATTAGAAATGTTTCTTTTATTGTTAAAATCTGCTCTCTTTTAAGACTTTAACTTTTTAAGTCTTTAGTTGGTCAGCCTCTTTCTCGACTCATTCTTCCCACCCTCCTTTGTTTTATCAATCACTTTTAAATATTTGTAAAATATTTGGTGTCATTTTAAAAATTAATTAAGCATCTTTGAATATTATAAACAGCAATTGTAAGTTAAGTATATTTGTTCACCTTTTTAAAGTACTCTACAAAAAATAAAAAATAAAGTACTCTACATTAGTTACATCACTAACAAAATAATCCAGTGTTTGGCTATTCTAATTTGTGAATAAATGAAGTTTGTTTTGAATCTCCAGAACTATGTAAAAACTTAATAAAATTTCCACTTTAATGTATAAATATTCAATACATATTACTCAAATTAGGCACATTGTAAGTACATAAATATTGAACTTACTAGTACATATATATCTAGCATTAATAATATTTGACCATGTCAAATTTTATTCTCTTAAATATTTTTGAAAATAATTTGCTCTCTCTCTAGATTTGAAAAAATCGTATCCATTAAAGTAATAATAAAGTAATTCTAACTAATTTGAGGGATACTTAGCAAAGATATTAACAAGATTTTAAGAGTATATTAAATATACTGACTTCTAGAAATAATCTTTAACATAACTTTATAAATTGGAATAATTAATGTAATACGGGTCCCTAAGCTAATTATATTGTCTGAAAACCTTCCAACCTTTTATAGGACTTGATTGGATTTTAGATTTTTTTTTTTTGACTCACAGAAATGCTTTTTCCATTTAACTTCAAAGACCTTTGAACTTGATGGAATCCTTTATTTTTTTGATATCCTCTCAATTCACTCAATTATTATGTTTTAAAACAGATAGCCAAGTTAATCCTAAATACATTTCATTGAACCTATATATTCAGAAAATAAAGCGTCATGCTAGATCCAGGACTCTGTGAAAGTTTCTTTGTCAGAACCTTCGTTTGAGTAAGGCAAGAGTAGAAATATGACTGAAAAATTAACTCAAGTTTTGAAAGAATACTGTATACCAAAGTACAGTTAGGACTTTATCTCATTTAACGGGTTTTTAGGGGTGCGTGTGTGTGTATTTGCTAAAATATACATATTTTATAAACCATATATTTCAAATACAACTGACCCTTGAACAATAAAGGTATGAGCTGTGCTGGTCAACTTAAATGCAGAAATTTTTCAGTAGTAAATACTACAATGCTACATGGGCTATACAGTAGTTGATTGAATCCAAGGATGTGGAGGAACCACAGATACAGGGGCCACTATAAATTATACTCCGATTAACCCTCAAGTTGTTCAAGGGTCAGCTGTATACACATCAGAAATAGTTCCTCACATATGAACCCAATCTCTGTTACTTTCTATCTTAGAGAATTCTGTTGAATTATGAAACTGATAAGCTATAAAATAGTGAACTTAATATTAAATAAATTCCCCTGGAGAAATTTTCTTTATCTCTACTTTATGGTACTGTACTCTCTTGGTTTTCATAAATCTTGGTTTATGATTCTGTATTCTCTTGGTTCCTTGATTTATATCCTCCTTTTTGAGTAGGTGTTTTGTATTTTGTGGTTTAAATGGGGAGCAGGATTTTTATTATCTAGTTAACTTTGACTGTGGGAGACATAGATTATATACCAGTCAGAACTCCTACTCATCTCTTAAAGATCTTGCAGAAAATCTGATTTTCAAAGATAGGAATAGTTATTCAAATATAATAACAGTATAAATTAAATGGCTTTGAGTGAGGCTGGATTCCTTTAAGGTATTAGCTGGAACAAACAGAACACATTGGCTCATTTTTTTTTTTTTCCTTTTGTAGTTGCTTGGTTTGGGAAAATTAAGTATGGGATTCAACAAATAACAAATAATTCACTGCCTGTTATGTGCTAAGCACTTGTTCTAGGCATAGAGAACACAGTGGTGGATTGTGAAAGTGAAAACATAAAAACAAACATTTTCTACCCTGGGAGTGGGCGGGGAGAGGTTTACATTCCTGTATAGTTAGACAGATTATATATATTAGGTGTATGTGTGTGTATACACACACACACAATTATATGTATGATACTTAGTTGATGATAAGTGCTTTAGAAAAAAAATAAAACAGGAGAGGGGAATCAAAAATGAGGATGATGGGAAGGGAGTGTTGGGAGCTATGGGTCACATTATAATTAGGGTACTAGAGGAGGCCACAGAGGAAAGAAATTGATATTTGGGGAAAACTGGAGTTGATTGGGAGATAGTCAGAGAAAAATATCTCAGGGACAGAGGAAACAGCAAAGGCCAAGTTCAGAGGTGTGCTAGGCCAATTGTCCTTGAGGAACAAAAGCAAGAAGGCTAATATGGCTGCATCCGAAAAGAGGAGCAAGAGGGAAAGTGGGGAACATCATGAGGAAGAGAGAAGTTCTTTCAGGACATACAGGACTTTTAAGGAGTTTGGCTTTAATTTTGAGTGAGATGGTAAGCTGTGGACATTTTTGAAAATAGGAATGACCTAATATGATTTATACATTTTTAAGAGAATCTAAGCTATAAAGTAAGTGGAGAGGCTGGAACTTGAAACCAGGTAATCTTTCTTCAAGTTTGTCAACACTGTCAGCATAATTCAGTGAAGAGATTGTGGGGAATTGGAAATTGGAGAAATATGGACCCTAGTCTCTTTCTACCACCAAGTTGAACAGTTTTGAGTTAGTATATCCACTGTTCTAGGTAAAATAAATAGGAAATATCTGAAGGTCCTTTTTGCTTCCAATTCCTCATTCTGCATTCTCAAAACATCAAATCACATATAAAGAAATGTGGGAATCATACTATATTTCTCCTACAGGGAAAACCTACAATTCACTTCTTTTATGGTATTATAAAATAATGATAAATACAAACCTTCTAGAAAATTCCCAGAATTTAGTCTATAAAATAAAAGTGTTAAAAAGCAAATAAACAAAACTAATCTCATCTTCACTAGATTTATCATACAATTAATATAGGATGATCAAATAAAATGTATTCTTGCATTTTCATTCTGTTGTTGATTGGTGGAGTGAAGAAAGCAGAAGGAAATATTCATCACCTTTATTTTTAATATGAGCTCTTGACTGATTCTACTACTTTGACTAGGCTATAAAGTTTGAACTGCTCTAGAAAGGAAATAATTGATGTTTCCTACGGGGATCTCTTCAAATTGTCAACATCTGTTGGATCATAGAAGAAGCAGAATTCCAGAACAAAAATAAAATCTGCTTCTGCTTTATTGACTACTCTAAAGCATTTGACTGTGTGGATCACAACAAACTGTGGAAAATTCTTAAAGAGATGGGAATACCAGACCACCTTACCTGCCTCCTGAGAAACCTGTATGAAGGTCAAGAAGCAACAGCTAGAACTGGGCATGGAACAACAGACTGGTTCCAAATCAGGAAAGGAGTACATCAAGGCTGTATATTGTCACCCTGCTTATTTAACTTATATGCAGAGTACATCATGAGAAATGCTGTGCTGGATTAAGCTCAAGCTGGAATCAAGATCACCAGAAGAAATATCAATAACCTCAGATATGCAGATGACACCACCCTTACGGCAGAGAGCAAAGAGGAACTAAAGAGCCTCTTGATGAAAGTGAAAGAGGAGAGTGAAAAATTTGGCTTAAAACTCAACATGCAAAAAACGAAGATCATGGCATCTGGTCCCATCACTTCACAGCAAATAGATGGGGAAACAATGGAAACAGTGTGAAACTTTACTTTTGGGGGCTCCAAAATCACTGCAGATTGTGACTGTAGCCATGAAATTAAAAGATGCTTGCTCCTTGAAAGAAAAGCTGTGGCCAACCTTGACAGCATATTAAAAAGCAGAGACATTACTTTGGCAATAAATGTCCATCTACTCAAAGCTATGGTTTTTCCAGTAGTCATGTATGGATGTGACAGTTGCACTATAAAGACAGCTGAGTGCCAAAGAATTGATGTTTTGCACCATGGTGTTAGAGAAGACTCTTGAGAGTCCATTGGACTGCAGGAACATACAACCAGTCCATCCTAAAGGAAATCAGTCCTGAATATTCATTGGAAGGACTGGGGCTGAAGCTGAAACGCCAATACTTTGGCCACCTGATGCGAAGAACTGACTAATTGGAAAAGACCCTGATGCTGGGAAAGATTGAATGCAGGAGGAGAAGGGGACAACAGAGGATGAGATGGTTGGATGGCCTCACCGACTCAACGACATGAGTTTGAGTGAGCTTCCTGAGTTGGTGAGGGACAGGGAGGCCTTTCGTGCTGCAGCCCATGGGGTCGCAAAGAGTTGGACACCACTGAGCGACTGGACTGAACAGATTTTATACACATAGTTATATAGTTATATATATATTAAATTGAAGAAATAGTACAATTATATTTTTTCTAAAACCTGGGAATACTAATATATTTAGAATATTAGAATTAAAGAATATATTGTTAGCCATTGGTAGAGTTTTATGTTCATGAGAGGTCATGTTCTTTAAAACTGAAGGTAAACTAGTCATTATATCTATAACACTTGGCTCACATAATAGATGCTTTATAAATATTGGGTGAATGAAGGAGGAAGAGAATGGATGGGTGATTATATTAATTGATGTCTTACACATATGTCCTCTAACTTAACTGCATAGCAGAAGTAAGATATGACAATGTCGTTTGAGTCTTTTTTTGAAACCATAGAAACTTTTCATATTCTTAATTTGTCTTCTGACTTCATCTGCTATACCAGCAATCACTGGCAGAATTGTATGGCTCAGACAATATAATAAAAAACACTCTGTAAAAATTGTATACTTACTTCCCTAGAAAGCAAATTGTTTTATAAATATTATCCAAGTAAATTTTTGTGGATGAACTGTGGTATTTTTATGTTGTTGTATGGGCCTGAGCACCTTAATTGCCTTGAAAGATCCACTGTCTCATAGGATATTAGAATTCTGCATGGCTAAGATATCCTATCTATCCTGATACTTTTCCTTTGGCCAAACATGTCTCAATGCAACTTATTATTTTACATTTTTATATAAGAAAGATAGTCAATCTTCTATATGTAAATGTCTATCATGTGAAGAGGAAAATAAAATGTGTATTATAAGAAGAAAAATATCAGGAAATATATGTTTAAGTATAAAGTCAACACAAATTTACCTTTTTAATCTGGATATGTTAAAAATAGTACTAAGTAGCTGACATTTCAAATTTCCAATGATATTTCAAACACAAGTGATTTTATATATTTTTTCTGTATTTACTATTCTTATAAAAGATTTTGTATGAGAGAAGGAAATTAACTATAAGCTTCTGATATGTCTAAGACCGAGTAAATAACTTAATGGGAAAAACAAATTTGAAAACCTGTTTAAATTTAGCAAAATCATTATACTGCAAATGCTAAAATATGAATTAAATTCATACTTTTTAAACAAGCATTTGGAGTGCAATGAAAGTCAAGAGTTGACAGTGACAGTATAATTCTTCCTACCGCTGTAGGAATAAGATTGCATAATTGGTAATCAAGGCAATTTATGTTATTCTAAAGTAAAATTCTGCACACTGAATTGGATCTACAAAGACTAAACATTTTTTTTCTAAATCTAGGATAAACGATTTTTAGTCTGTTTAAATCATTTTATGTTAAGACTTTAATAGTCTTTGGATGTCAATAAACTGTAGTTTCTTTGGAGTGAGACTGTAATTTATGCCTAAATGTATTTAAATTTAAAATAGCAATAAATGTCAGAAGCAAAACCTTCTTCTGCCTGCATTTTCTGGATGTGCCCTTGAATTTACATAAAATACTGCAATAAATTGTGACTGATGTGAAAAACAAACAAAAAAGAACTATTATATAAGCAGGAGGCTTGAGTACACTATAAAATAAGACTCTGAGTACCATGCAAGTTGAAGCCATCCCTTGTAAGTCAAGGTTATTGGAATGTTGGCTCGGCGATAATGAATGAGCTATAGCACCAAGTAGAGTTAATTAGGAGGATGGAATAACCAAAAAGGTTAGATTATACCAATGAAATCTACTAGAACTAGGGACTATCTCCCAGACGTACCTGGCAATTTAATTTTTTCCCATGCCCAAACTCAGTATTATTTTAAAATTCTCCTTCCTCTATTTTATAGCCTAAATCTAAAGTTTTGAGAACTACATGTTCCTCCTTTAGTTAATAAATCTGTGCTTGTGCCATTAACTTCACCTGGTAGTTTGCTCAGAATCCCTTCCCCCAGTCTCAACCTCCAATACACACAAAAATCTATCATTCAAGAGCCATCCTACAGACCATCCCCTCCTTGGAACTTTTCTGATCCCTCCAATCAGGAAACATCTTCCTATTTTTGTTTTTTTCTGTTTCTGTTTTGTTTTGTGTTAATTTACAAAGGACTTTGAATGTTGGTTGTAAAATTTATCTTAACCCAACCAATGTGATTTACAGTGATTAGATGAGTCCCTCCCACAAGATTATGCTTTGACTTCTGAAATAAATTATTTTCCAAATTATAATTCTTTTACATAAAGCTTATCAATCCTCTGAAATTAATAGAGAACTAAATTCCATTTTAAGTAAAAGTTGATAACGTAGAAAAATCAATGTTTTCCTAAGACTTAACTCTAGCAGAAATTTTCTTACTCTTAAGGTGAGCAAAATAATGATAAGATTATTGTGAAGCTAAAAAAAGAAAAAAGTTAAATAAAATACCTGACACTAGATACTTGGCAAAAAATTTTTTAAAAATTAGTTGGTTTTTTTTCTACATTATGTATAATTTAAGTAAGAGAACAATAAAAAGAAGTGAACTGGTATTGTTATTTAGACACCCAAGTAATCAATTCCCTATTGAGAAAGAAATATCCCCATAAAGTTGAATAGGTCTATGAAGATGTCGGAAATATATGTTGTTTTTTTTTCTGGCTCATTACTGTACTGTTTATGAAAGAAAAGACTCTGGAATAGACATTTGGGAAGGTGGAAGTAGCAGGTTTTACCTGAATTATCTGTTTATTCAGAGACGAACTGCAGGCACCGAGGTGACAGTGAGGGAAGAGCCCAGATGCCGCACTTCAAGCAAGCAGGAAACTTAAGAGGAGGTGTTCACAGTGCTGTCCTAGGGCGAGGCAGACAGAACCGCAGAAGCTGATTTCAAACACCACTCATTAACTTTAAGTTGCCTCATAGCCTCTGAAGTCAGAGAATATGCCTTTGGAACATTTCTCATGGCAAAGAGGAATTCAGAAAATTTACACTGAACTAAGAAGAGATTAAGAGTTTAACTCACCTAAGAGACATTTGCTTCTTTTCATTTGCTTTAAATGATGTTACAAATATTTTTACTACCATATAAACATGTGATATCAGGATATGAGCCAAGTGATGTATATATGCTTGTTGCTACAAGAGGCAAAATTCATTTAATGGAATGACTGAATTCACTGTAGTTCATAATGGTTGGTCTGATATTGTATGACCAGTTTTGGAAGCAAAACTCAGTTGAAATTTCTTCATTAGACTAGTTTCACCAATAGCAATCTGTCAGAATTACAGATATAAAATATCATAATGTGTTTTGCGTGAATAGTTCAAGGTATGAATGAATAAGAAGACACTAATTCTCTCTTTCTTTCTCAACTTTACCCTCCCTAATAATTGAACTTAAATGACATAACTAAAGTTACCTAATTCTGATGAATTGGCTCTGTGTAATAAATTTCTCCAAGTTTATTTTTAACATGCATGTTTTCTGTCAAGAAATATATTTTTCATATAGATTTGGTATATTTTCATATCATATCTTATTGACAATATTCTCAAATGATGTTAAATTTTTCACTGACTGCCTCTCACATTGGAGACAGGGATACAGGCAACAGTGAATGCATTGTTTCCAGTACAGTACTGTTGAGATGTTGCAGCAAATGTATTGATATAAGCATCAGAAAATTTCAAAATAATAAAAATGTTGTCAAAATCATCATTAGACTCCGGAATCTACTGTGTACTTGAGTCACCTTCAAATGGTGTATTTCTGTTCATACCAGGTATCAGCTGTTGAGGGTCCAAGACTTTAGAACTTGTACTAAATGCATGCCCTGTCTGGGGAATTCGTGATGCTAATGGTGATAGACAGGTGGTACCCTGCCCCTTGGGAAGCACCAGCCTTGCCCTTATGTGGCCACCATCTTGCAGGAGAAATGGAGTCTGACTGCCTCAGGTGCTCCATCTGTCCAAAGAGAGTTAGTTAGCACATAATTCTGAGTTTCCTTGTCTACATCCTGTTTATTACACATGTAAAGAAATGAGACTGTCCTTTTACATATTGTTTGCCTTGAACTGTTAACCATATATTGATATTTGTGTCAAAGTAAACATTTGTTTTTATAATAAAAATTTTGACTTACTGTGAAGATTTAAAGACATCTCTTCACATGAGGCTCCCAAATTTATTTGTTTTCTTGAATTTTTCCTAGTAATTGTGTTTCCTATGCTTTATTTGTATGTTCCCTGCCACCGCCCCTCCCCCCACGTTGTGTGAATAACAGGCTTGTTAAAATGAAAAGTAGTTTTGCTTTCTTAAAATATTAGATTGATTTTCTGTTCCTTGCCTGGGTTGTTCTCAGTGATCTAAGTTCTTTCCTATAATTTTCTTTCAAGACAGATATAGTATTTGTTTGATTAAGTGTGAAGCAACATGCATTCTTTTGCCAAGAAGGCTGTAATAGAACAAAAAACTTTTTTAGAAAATTGAGTAAATCTATTTTTAAAATGATAAATTCATTATAATTATATGTCAGTTATAAATGATCATTTATGATCCTGTAATGTTTTGTACAAAACTGCGGTAAATTTTGTGCAGAGAAAAGAAGCTCCATAGGTAGATGATTAACTGTTAGTCATTTTCTTTGAATGAGAACATAATGAACCTTTTTGGCTTCTATTATCATGCTGACACAATCAAATAAACTTATAGAAGAAAAATGTTAGTAGAAACAGAAAATAAGGCTAACTCTTCTGCCTAAACTTTTTTTTTTTAAATGATTTGATTCAATGCAATTTCAAAACGCTGATACCTAATCCATCTATTGTGCTATAAGTAGCTTTCTGGCATGGAATGGAACATGTGGTGAAGCCAGATATTGTTAGGTTTCCATAGAATTCTTTAAGGGATACTAGGTACCTAATTTTGCCCACTCTAACAGTCAGGTTGCCTTCCTGAAGTTCAGATATCCAAACATGTTGATACACATATATTATAGAGATTCTTTATTCTGAGAACTTAAAAACATAGGAATTGGATTTGTTTCTATGACAAAAGCATATATTCAGTTTCTTTTAGATAAAGATATACAACTAATATAATATGGGCTTTGATTTAAAATTTCTCCTTGTTAAGGAACAGTAGTCACCCTTGCTCTGTGTTGCTAAGACCTATTTTCTTCAGGGTGTCCCTCAAGTCTGTTTCTTGTTTCAAGGACCTTATTGTTATTTGAATATATGTATGAATAACCTATATTGATCCTAAATCATTTAATATGGCTTTAAAATATTGCCATTATTTTAGACATTAAGACATTAGACATTACATTAAGACAACTAAAGATAAGTGAGGAAATTAGAGTAAAAAGCCAATAATGTAATAAAAATATGTGAAGCCAAGAGTAAAGTTTAACACCACTCTTTTTTAGCAGCCAAGAGAAGTTCAGATCAGTTATGTGATTCTCAGTGTATATTAAAGTGCTTAGGGACACAGTTATTCTTGGCACTGAGAGAAATGTGTTCCTTTTTATCTTCATAAAGGACATGTTGTGTAAGGCATTGGATCACTTAAAGGTTTAAAATCTAACAAAACTGCCCAATAGTTCATAAAAATGGCAATAGCTTTGTAGTACGTTAGCAATGAATTTCATGTTAAAGTTTCTCAAGGTTGCTTATGGTCTGATACTAAAGTTTGGTTCCACAGAAGCAATTCCATGGCTTGTGATTGCTTGTCTTGTTTGAGTGTGTGTGTGTGTATGTGATAAGAAGAGAAGGGATTGGGGAAAGGGATGCTCAGGGCAAAGGGATGTTACAAATCCAGCCCAGCAACAAAGATTTCTATAATGTAATTTAAGAAAAGTAACTATGTTATCTAGAGAATGTGAAAAATCTTTATCTTCACTTATACATATGTTCAAATTTAATTTTTATTGACAGGCATCAATATCAACTGGCTTATTATTTTCTTGACTTTGCTCCTATATTTCTTTAACATTTTGTTAACAGTCATCTATGTGTGCATTTTTGGAACTATAATATTATTTTTTTATTTTAATTTTATTTTATATTAGATATAGATGATTTACATGTTGTCTTAGTTTCACATGTACACCAGAGTGATTCAGTTATACCAATACATATCTATTCTTTTTCAGACTCTTTTCTCATGTAGGTTATTGCAGAGCATTGAATAAAGTTCCCTGTGTGATACAGTAGGTCCTTGTTGATTATCTGTTATGTATATCAGTGTGTATATGTCAATTCCAAACTCCCAGTCTATCCCTCTCTCTTACATCCTTCCCCTATGGTAAACATAAATTCATTCTCTAAGTCTATGAGTCTGTTTCTATTTTGTAAATAAGTTCACTTGTATCCTTTTTTAGATTCCTCTTTGAAATGACTATATAATAAAGTGATGGAAGGAATTTTTCAGGTTCTGTTCACTCATGCCCATATCAATAGGCAATGACTTTATTTACAATTCTTGGTTATTGCAAAATGCTGCAGTAAATATCATTTACTTTTAATATTGGAATAAATTGGAATAGATTCCCCAACATGAAATTGGTCAGTCAGAGGTATACATGATTTTAATTTTAGTAGATGTTGATACCCATTATGTTACTACTACATACCCATTGCATGCATGCTGCATGCTTAGTCACTTCAGTCATGTCAGACTCTTTGCGACCCTATGGACTATAGCCAGCCAGGTTCCTCTGTCCAGGGATTCTCCAGGCAAGAATATTGGAGTGGGTTGCCATTTCCTTCTCCAGGGGATCTTGCTGACCCAGGGATCAAATCTGTGTCTCTCATGTCTCCTTCATTGGCAGATGGGTTTTTTATTTTTATTTATTTATTTATTTTAATTGGAGGCTAATTACAATATTGTGATGGTTTTTGCCATACATTGACATGAATCAGCCACAGGTTTACATGTGTCCCCCATCCCGAAGCCCCCTCCCACATCCCTCCCCATCCCATCCCTCTGGGGGTCCCAGCACACTGGCTTTGAGTGCCCTGTTTCATGCATCGAACTTGGACTGGTCATCTATTTCACATATGGTAATATACACGTGTCAATGCTATTCTCTCAAATCATCCCACCCTCACCTTCTCCCGCAGAGTCCAAAAGTCTGTTCTTTGTATCTGTGTTTCTTTTGCTGTCTTGCATATAGGGTTGTCGTTAACATCTTTGTAAATTCCATATATGTGTATTAATATACTGTATTGGCGTTTTTCTTTCTGACTTACTTCCCTCTGTATAATAAGCTCCAGTTTCATCCACTTCATTAGAACTGATTCAAATATGTTCTTTTTAATAACTGAGTAATATTTTATTGTGTATATGTACCACAGCTTTCTTATTCATTTGGCAGATGGGTTCTTTACCACTAACACCACCCGGGAAGCCCAGATGTTGATAATCACATGCCTAAAGGCTGTAACACTCCACGTTTTGGTTAAAAATGTATAATATTACCTTTTATTCCTCCAGCAAAAGAATTCAATTTCTGAAAAGATGCTACTGTGATTTTTATTCATTACATTAAATATATGTATATTGATACTGAGCTATTAATTGATTTTATTAAAGATATACTAACTATGCTGAACAAGCTATTGACTCTGACTTTCCAGATTAGTAGCAATTTAATGAATATTAGATGGTAGAAATAATAAAGTTAAAATAGAAATTTATGGTTAAAAACAAATATCCCAAACCACATAGGCACATTTGCCCAACTCCTTCAGTTAATTATGGAGATTATAGGGTGTGACCCGGTTTTGTATGCATCTTTAAGTGTTGTTTCCTACTCTTAATTTTTGGTAAGATTATTTTCTATTCCTCTACAATTTATCCTTAGTTTATTTATGCAGATTATCTCAGCTCTTTATATTTGTAAGAAGTTAGAAAAATGTATCTTGTAATTGGTGGTTAGTATATACTTATTTGATAAAGAGTGTTTTCCATTTAAGTTGTAAGGTCCATGGGGGCAAGGGTTATGTGAAATTTTTCAGTCATTTTTACCTCCAGATCAAAATGGAGTGCCTATAATAGAAAATGTTCTATGAGCAAATGCTGAATTTATGAATAAATTAAATGTTTGACATTAGAAGTAAGTGCAGCAAAAATTTAAAATTCCTTTTTGCATAATATAAAGCTGTCATAATTTCAGCAGAGTAATACTTAGAAATGTCCATGGGATTCTCCAGGCAAGAATACTGGAGTAGGTTGTCATGCCCTTCTCCAGGGGATCTTCCCAACACAGGGATCAAACCCACGTCTCTAGTGTCTCCTGCATTTACAGGGCTTCCCTGGGAGCTCAGCTGACAAAGAATCTGCCTACAATGCAGGAGGCCCTGGTTCAATTCCTGGGTCAGGAAGATCCCCTGGAGAAGGGAATGGTTACCCACTCCAGTATTCTTGGGCTTCCCTAGTGGCTCAGATGGTAAAGAATCCACCTGCGATGCAGAAGACCTGGGTTTGATCCCTGGATTGGGAAGATCGCCTGGAGGAGGGCATGGCAACCTTCTCTAGTATTCTTGCCTGTAGAATCCCCATGGACAGAGGAGCCTGGTGGGCTACAGCCCATGGAGTCACAAAGTGATGGACACAACTGAGCAACTAAGTGCGGTGTTTTCCAATGTTTGAGACCATAAATTCATTAAGAAATACACTGCAGCTGAGAACACACATAGATATTTGTTTCATAAAATAGTATTTATCTGTAATATGTGTATTGACTTTTAATGTTATTCATTTATTTACTCTATTTTGGGGGCTTTCCTGGTGGCTCAGGGGTTGAGAATTTGCCTGCAATACAGAACATGGGGGTTCAGACACTGGATCAGGAAGATCTCCTAGAGAAGGAAATAGCAACCCACTTGCCATTCTTGCTTGGTAAATCCCATGGCTTTATTTATTCATTCAATTTTTCATTATTATATATCAGATTTTATGCAAATCAAGAAAATTAAACTAATATCATGATCTACCAAAGGAATAAAATATTTTGAAAAAACAATTTCTTAAGCATTATCTTTTTTATCACTAACAAAAATAATATTATTAGTAATAATATAATAATACTAGCACTCATATAAGGCATACTTACTGTATGTCAGATACTATTTTAGGTGCTTTATATGCATTGAGTTAATTCTTAGACAAAATATGGAGTTCTTACATGGGTATGGGGGCCACGGAGAGAGAAACAAAGTCATCCAAGGCACAGCAAGCAGCAGATGTAGATTTAAGCTAGATGATGTCATTCTAGAGTCAGTGCACCCAAACACAGCAGTCTATTGCCTGTTTGTTAACAAAAGCTTGACTTCCCAATTTCATTCTACTGACTACAATGACTGTGAGGGTAGGGTATGGATGGGTTATAAAGGTGGGAAATGGATGTGATCCAAAGAAACCAAAGTTCTGATGCAACTGATTCTTACTAATTCTCATTTCTAGCCATGTTTTCAAATACCAAGCAGTCATACTTAGAACACTCCAAGCTAAAAGTTGGCCATGCATTACTAATCATTTCTGCGCTGCCTAGGCGTGATTCCAGGCTTTTCTGATGCACTCTAGTGCCCTAGAGAGATCAGTGTTGTTTAACTGGAACAAGTAGCAGCAGCTCCAAGCCTTAGAAGACATCAGGAATCTGTCACATTTGGTTTTTCTGGTATCATGATAGGTGTGATTTTTAGAGTGTCTTCAAAATAAGCACAACCCCACATGTGTATGAGGCTGTGGTGCTGATGGTGGGCTGTGTGATCATTTTAGAGAAATCTAACCAAGGTGAGTAATCAGTAAGACTCACCTTAGAGGCATTTCTGCTCATGGCAACATTTTCAAGTTATATGCTAATTATGCTTTTACAGTTCTATTACTTTGGCCACCTGATGATGTAAAGAGCCGACTCATTGGAAAAGACCCCGATGCTGGGAAAGATCGAGGGCAGGAGGAGAAGGGGGCAACAGAGGATGAGATGGTTGGATGGTATCATTGACTCAATGGACATGAGTTTGAGCAAACTCTGAGAGAGAGTGAAGGACAGGGAAGCCTGGCCTGCTGCAGTCCATGGGGTTGCAAAAAGTCGGACACGACAGAGGGACTGAACAACAAGACACTCTGAACACAAACTAAGATATTTCATTTACATCTTACCATGAAAGAATTCAAGAGTATGCAGGTCACTTTTTAGTTACTTTACACATAGGCAACTAAAAGCTCTACGACACTGAATTGTTCCATCATTCTCTTTTCTCATTTTTTCTCATGTCAAAAAGCAGCAGGCTGTGGTTAAGAGCACAGATTTGAAGGTCAAGAGGCCATGGTCACAATTTTGGGTCTGCCATATGATAAGCAGGTTAGTTTGGACAAATTATTTACATAGCACTCTGTAATCTGTGAAATGAAGAAAACAGGAGGACCTTGAATTGGATTTTCCTAAGCTTAAGTAGCCCTCACAATGGCTGGCGTACCATAAACCCTGAATTAAATATTAATTCTGTTATAATATCCAAACTAGATTCAACAGGCAACAAACAGCAGGCATATCATTTTGTTGTAATGCAGGCAAGCTTCTGGTAGGCTTTTCAACACTAATAAAAATAATTTGAATTTTCAGTTGATTTAGAAATGTTAAGACTGAAAAGCCTGTAAAATACTGATGTCTATTATTTGCTTCTTTAACTCCGTTCAAAGAGTATGCTTCTTTTATTAGTGTGACAAATGCGTGAATTTTGTTCATTCTCTCCCGTATCAAGGCAGGCTTTGTAAATTTTCATTGTTATTCATAGCATGGAGCACCATCTGACCTGTTAGTGATAGGGCCTTTCACAAGATGGTGCACCTAATTTTCTTTGCTTTAGTAATTAAATTTGTTGTAATTTTACATACTAACAGGAAAATAAGAATGAAACATGTTTTACAACGTCTATAGTTTTTTTGCTGTAGTGTATATTTCTGGAGGAACAGCTTCGGTCCTTCTCCCGATATCCTTGGGACAAAAGTATAAGGAGCAGGAACATGGTCTTTCCCATGACACACACCCTGTACCTTATACTCTATCCATGCTCTGTAAATACAGTGTCACTCACCAGGCCCTGACTGAGGATATTTTACATGCTGAACATGGTGCTCCACACTGAAGACAATTCAAATGCTGGGGGGAAAATTAAAGATAAGTTAATGGAAGAAGATATGGGCTATGAGCAGACCTCAGAAGTAGTGAGTCACAGAAGGTAAACCATTAGTTGTATTACTTGCTGAAAAGAACAGTTATTCTTTCAGGCCCTTTCCTTTCCCATATAGGCTTCTGCTGCTGCTAAGTCACATCAGTCGTGTCTGACTCTGCGACCCCATAGACGGCAGCCCACCAGGCTCCCCCATCCCTGGGATTCTCCAGGCAAGAACACTGGAGTGGGTTGCCATTTCCTTCTCCAATGCATGAAAGTGAGAAGTGAAAGTGAAATCGCTCAGTTGTGTCCCACTCATAGCGACCCCATGGACTGCAGCCTACCAGGCTCCTCTGTCCATAGGATTTTCCAGGCAAGAGTACTGGAGTGGGGTGCCATTGTTCTGAAGTCATAACAAACTTGGGAACAATTTTTGAACTCAGATAAATTTGTGCTGGCAACTAGCGAGTTTTGAAATCCAAGCAGAAAATGCCACAGTCACTTTAGCCTTACCTACCAAATTGAACTTAGTTGGCTTTCTAAAGACTTAAGTTACAAATTTTTAAAATGATGATCTTTATCTTAAAATAGTTTTGTCCTTTCTTAGATTCAGAACTGCCACATTGTTAAGAAAGAGGCCATTACGGAAACATGAAGTTTCTCTGCCAAGTTCACAAGTGCCTTCCCTGGCTCCTTCCCTTCTAGAAATAGGTCCCCTGAGCTACATTGAAAGGTGTAAACTTCTCTCTCAGAACCATATAAATACAGTGAGCCCCAGTAAAAACAGACGGTCGGTGTGATCATTTTTAACAGCCCTGGAGATGTCCATATGCTATTCAGCAATGTGACATCTGCATGGCCCTTTAGCTGTGGAGCGTACTTTAAGCATAAGCAATTTTTAAGCAACAAGGTGTCAACTTATTCATCCATGTGAGGTAAATCAGTGCTTCTGCACTCCAGAGTACAATCAGTGCAAACCCGTAGAGTGCTCTTAACCGTCCCTCCTCTCCAGGCACATGGCGTGTTCTTCTGTTACAGTTATACTATTGTGCCTCCAAGTCAAAAAAATTTTTGAGGTAAAATGCTCATTCAGTTAACACCGGAGTCACTGGCACTGTTGTACTGGTGTTTCCCAGCAAGGAAGCTTGGGCGCGTTCATCTGGCTGTGGACTGCTGCTTCTGCATCATGCTCTCATATAGATACACACTGCCATGGCTAATTGAGGCACATTCCATACAAATCTGTAAAAACAAATTTTTCAGAATAAAGGAAGTTCTATTATGTTAATTCTTACAATACACCTAGAGTAGGTCCTGATTCTTCCATCCTGAATCTCTAACTAAAATCATGCATTGTTTTATTGTTCTAAGCTCTATGTCCTTTTTTATTTTTTCCCAAATCCTCTCCCACCCTTAAGCCTTAGATGTCAAGCAAATTAAAACAGATGGAATAGGTAATAATTACATCCTGACAGAATCACTATTGAAAAAACCACACAAAATAATTTCCACTGAAATAATTTGGGGGGAAATCAACCCAATAAGCAACATTACAAAAATAAGTTAGAAAATGACTGAGCGTGGTGAAGATTTTGTGATTGACCTATTAAAATCCTTATATTTGTTCACATTGGTTAATGGATCCACCCAATCATAAGCAGAAGTTCATTCATTCATGCATTCACTCATTTAGTTATGAAGTATTAACTGAATACCTACTATGTGCCAAGCACTGTATTAAACCCCCCCAAAATATGGTAGTGAACAAAATAAAGATTCTTGACCTAGGAGACAGAAATAAATAAGTAAAATATATTGTACATCAAATATTGATCAATGCTGGGGAAGAAAATAAGGAACAAGGGATAGAGTATAGATTCAGAAAGAGTAATTTTAACTAGAATGAACATGAATGGTGTTGCTAATGAAGTGATGTTTGAGCAGATAACTGAGATGAAAGTAATGGAGCAAGCCATGTGGGCACAGGGCAAGAGCAGATAAAGCAAAGAGTGAGCAAATTCAAAAATCCTGAGGCAGAAGTTTTCCTTGTTTGTACAAGGCAACGGAAAAGATTAGTATGATTGGATCCAAGGGAAGGAGAAAAACACTAGTGGGATTAGAGATCAGCAGGAGTTAAGCCATATGAAACCTGGAAAGCCATTGAAAGAACGTTGGCTTTTACTCTGAAAGTTAGCAGAGAGTTTGGAGCAGGGAAGTGATTTGATGGGATTTATATTTTAGAATATTTTAGATTGCTAGCTAATCTATTGAGAATAGGGTGCATGTATGTGGTATGCACATGGCTGGTAATAAGGACAGAAGAAAAAACATTTAGGGGCCTAATGCAATAATACAAGAAAAAGATTATGATTATTATTTTAAAGCAAGACAAAAGAAAGCAGCCCTATTTGGGATAAGTTCAAAAGATAGAGTTCACTTCATTTGTTGATACATCAACATGAGTGTGAAAGAAACAGAGAAAGCAAGTATGATTTCAAAATTCTTGGTCTGTAGTGCAAAAGCTTTTAAGTTTCATTAGATCCCATTTGTTTAGTTTTGCTTTTATTTCCAATATTTTGGGAGGTGGGTCATAGAGGATCTTGCTGTGATTTATGTCAGAGAGTGTTTTGCCTATGTTCTCCTCTAGGAGTTTTATAGTTTCTGGTCTTACATTTAGATCTTTCATCCATTTTGAGTTTATTTTTGTGTATGGTGTTAGAAAGTGTTCTAGTTTCATTCTTTTACAAGTGGTTGACCAGTTATCCCAGCACCACTTGTTAAAGAGGTTGTCTTTTTTCCATTGTATATCTTTACCTCCTTTGTCAAAGATAAGGTGTCCATAGGTTCGTGGATTTATCTCTGGGCTTTCTATTCTGTTCCATTGATCTATATTTCTGTCTTTGTGCCAATACCATACTGTCTTGATGACTGTGGCTTTGTAGTGTAGTCTGAAGTCAGGCAAGTTGATTCCTCCAGTTCCATTCTTCTTTCTCAAGATTACTTTGGCTATTCGAGGTTTTGTGTATTTCCATACAAGTTGTGAAATTATTTGTTCTAGTTCTGTGAAAAATACCGTTGGTAGCTTGATAGGGATTGCATTGAATCTATAGATTGCTTTGGGTAGAATAGCCATTTTGACAATATTGATTCTTCCAATCCATGAACACGGTATGTTTCTCCATCTGTTTGTGTCCTCTTTGATTTTCTTTCATCAGTGTTTTATAGTTTTCTATGTATAGGTCTTTTGTTTCTTTAGGTAGATATATTCCTAAGTATCTTATTCTTTTTGTTGCAATGGTGAATGGTATTGTTTCCTTAATTTCTCTTTCTGTTTTTTTCATTGTTAGTATATAGGAATGCAAGGGATTTCTGTGTGTTAATTTTATATCCTGCAACTTTACTATATTCATTGATTAGCTCTAGTAATTTTCTGGTAGAGTCTTTAGGTTTTCTATGTAGAGGATCATGTCATCTGCAAACAGTGAGAGTTTCACTTCTTCTTTTCCTATGTGGATTCCTTTTACTTCTTTTTCTGCTCTGATTGCTGTGGCCAAAACTTCCAACACTATGTTGAATAGTAGTGGTGAGAGTGGGCACCCTTGTCTTGTTCCTGATTTCAGGGGAAATGCTTTCAATTTTTCACCATTGAGGGTGATGCTTGCTGTGGGTTTGTCATATATAGCTTTTATTATGTTGAGGTATGTTCCTTCTATTCCTGCTTTTTGGAGAGTTTTAATCATAAATGAGTGTTGAATTTTGTCAAAGGCTTTCTCTGCATCTATTGAGATAATCATATGGTTTTTATCTTTCAATTTGTTAATGTGGTGTATTACATTGATTGATTTGTGGATATTAAAGAATCCTTGCATTCCTGGGATAAAGCCCACTTGGTCATGATGTATGATTTTTTTAATATGTTGTTGGATTCTGTTTGCTAGAATTTTGTTAAGGATTTTTGCATCTATGTTCATCAGTGATATTGGCCTGTAGTTTTCTGTTTTTGTGGCATCTTTGTCTGGTTTTGGAATTAGGGTGATGGTGGCCTCATATAAGTAAGGTGAAAAGACAGCCCTCAGATTGGGAGAAAATAATAGCAAATGAAGAAACAGACAAAGGATTAATCTCAAAAATATACAAGCAACTCCTGCAGCTCAATTCCAGAAAAATAAATGACCCAATCAAAAAATGGGCCAAAGAACTAAACAGACATTTCTCCAAAGAAGACATACAGATGGCTAACAAACACATGAAAAGATGCTCAACATCACTCATTATTAGAGAAATGCAAATCAAAACCACAATGAGGTACCATTACACGCCAGTCAGGATGGCTGCTATCCAAAAGTCTACAAGCAATAAATGCTGGAGAGGGTGTGGAGAAAAGGGAACCCTCTTACACTGTTGGTGGGAATGCAAACTAGTACAGCCACTATGGAAAACAGTGTGGAGATTTCTTAAAAAACTGGAAATAGAACTGCCATATGACCCAGCAATCCCACTTCTGGGCATACACACTGAGGAAACCAGATCTGAAAGAGACACGTGCACCCCAATGTTCATCGCAGCACTGTTTATAATAGCCAGGACATGGAAGCAACCTAGATGCCCATCAGCAGATGAATGGATAAGGAAGCTGTGGTACATATACACCATGGAATATTACTCAGCCATTAAAAAGAATTCATTTGAATCAGTTCTAATGAGATGGATGAAACTGGAGCCCATTATACAGAGTGAAGTAAGCCAGAAAGATAAAGAACATTACAGCATACTAACACATATATATGGAATTTAGAAAGATGGTAACGATAACCCTATATGCAAAACAGAAAAAGAGACACAGAAATACAGAACAGACTTTTGAACTCTGTGGGAGAATGTGAGGGTGGGATATTTCAAAAGAACAGCATGTATACTATCTATGGTGAAACAGGTCACCAGCCCAGGTGGGATGCATGAGACAAGTGCTCGGGCCTGGTGCACTGGGAAGCCCCAGAGGAATCGGGTGGAGAGGGAGGTGGGAGGGGGGATCGGGATGGGGAATACGTGTAGATCTATGGCTGATTCATATCAATGTATGACAAAACCCACTGAAATGTTGTGAAGTAATTAGCCTCCAACTAATAAAAAAAATTAAAAAAAAAAACAAAAAAACAAAATTCTTGGTCTGAGCCATGGGAAAAATTGATGCTATTTACTGAGAAGGAAAGGCTACAGGTGGAGTAGCTTTTGTGGAGATAATGGAAAATTTACACATGTTATGTTAAAATGCTTATGAAAAACTTGAAGTGCACATACAAAGATGAGTGATTTAAGACTAAGGTTTAGGGAAGATATCCAGGCTGTAGATTAAAAATAAATGCAAGGGATCAGCACTTAGTATTTAAAACCATTTACTTAGTGAGTGAAACAGAGAAAAGAGGCCCAAATACTGAGCCCTGGGCTTTCAAACATTCAGCAGTAAGAAATATGGAGGAGAGAGCAAAGGAGACTGAAAGAAGCAGCTGGTGAAATAGGAGTGAAACCAAGAGTGTGTGATACTTTTGAAGCCAAGTGTATCAATCAGCATTGAACACAAGAAACAGAACCTGTAGGAAATATACATTATGATATTTATTGCAAGGAATTGGCTTCCATAGTTGTGGGGGCTGGCCTGGCAAGTCTGAAATCTGCAAAGCAGGCTGTTAGGAAGGGCAGGCAGGAGCTATAGATGCTATCCATGGCTGGAATTATTTCTCTCCTTTTTCTCCCTGTCTTCCTTCCTCTCCCTCTCATGTTCATCCTTGTCCTTGTCCCTATCCTCCTCCTTCTCCTTTCTTTTCATTTTAAACCCTTTCAACTGACTGAAACAGGCCCACCCAGATGATCTGGATAATCTTCCTCATTATTGTCAGTTTTGGGGCTTCCGTGGTGGCTCAGAGGGTAAAGCGTCTGCCTGCAATGTGGGAGACCTGGGTTGGGAAGATCCCCTGGAGAAGGAAATGGCAACCCACTCCAGTATTCTTGCCTGGAGAATCCCATGGACAGAGGAGCCTGGTAGGCTACAGTCTATGGGGTCACAAAGAGTCGGACAGGACTTCACTTTCACTTCTTTAATGTCAGTTTTAGACTTTAATCACATCTTCAAAAATAAAACCTAGATTAGTTTTTGATTGAATAACTGGAACTATATCCTAGCCTTTAACATATAAATTATGTTTTTAACAATAAATTATACCACCTAAAAAATAAAAAGTAGGGAGCGATCCACTGTGTCACATAGTGTGGGGAACTTGAGTGCAGTAAATATTGGATTCAGCGTCAAGGAGGCCATTTGTGAATTTGGCTCCTGTAGGTATTTTTGAAATGGAACGGTATTTGTCTTTATGGTTGATATGACAAAACAACACAAAGCAGATGGCTTCAATGGAAAAGTCTTCTTTTGGAGACCAGAAGTTCAGCATTGGTTCCAACAAACTGAAATATGGTGACAGCAGACCACATTCCCTTAGGATCCCTAAGTTGCCTCTTCAGGTGGCTGCTGGTATTTATTTGCTTGTGGTGTCAGCACCCGGTCTCTGCCTTCATCCCCACTCATTGCTTTCCCTTCTGTGTGGCCCAAATATCCTTTCTCCTCATTGATAAGGAAATGTGATTGGATTTAGATGCCCCCTCCCTAGTTAATCCACTATAAACTCTCCTCCTCAGGATCCTTATTTTTATCACACCTGCAAAGACTCTTTTTCCTTATAAGGTAACGTTTACACGTTTCACCTGCCATCTTTGGGTGGCTATTATTCAGCCTACTTACAAAGTGTGATTGAAGTGGACCAGGAAAGTGACCAGTTTCAGAATGTTTCTGTAAAGGGGAGCAAAGAAGTGGGGCAATAGCTGAGGGAAGAATAGGAATTGTAACCAACCCCCAGTCATACTCACAGAGCTTTTCTTCTTTGCATACAAATATCTTCCAAACAAGCATACATGATTCCAGTTTTATGTATTTCACCTTCTAGTCATGCATGTCCATTCATCTCTCTTACATGTTTAACAAAAGCTCCCGTGGTAGGTTAATATCATTATTGATATTTGAAAAATACTTGGAGGTATCTTCATAGAAAAGAGATAGCTTTCATGAGCCTAAATTGTATTTTACAGCTTTTGTAGTTTTTTTTTTTTTTTAGTTTTGCCTTAAAAGGATAAATCTTTGTTCTTAAAAATTGCAGTTAATACATTTTGAAAGCATTGCATATATTTGTCCAGTTTGGTCTGTAAGTCATATCTCTTATCATCTCTGATTATGCTTCCTCTATATTGTATTCCAGAACATTGAAATACTTTATTCTTACATTTTAAAAATATGTATACTGGAGTTATGAATTAAAAAATAAATTCCCATGTACTTGTCTTTTTATTTGCTTTCCAAATCATTTGAAACCTGTTCTGTCTGTGGCTTTGGGATATCTGGAGGAAAAGGGAGCTGGTATGAAAAGAAAGTCTTTTTTTTTTTCATACTTTACAACAAGGTCCAGGAAACTTTAATGTATTCTGAATACCCATTTCTATTATGCATGAACTGTCTGCCATATAGCACCTACTCAAGAACAGTACCTATACATAAGTAAGTGCTTAATGAATATTAATGAATGAATGAGTGAATAAACAGCAAAATTATACTTAAGAAATCTTATGTTTATTATTATTTATTATATTATTATTATAATAGTCCATATTATTATTCTATTATTATTAAAGCAATTTATAAACAGCATAGTTTTTTAAATGGTGTGTACACATTTAGAAAACATTTGAGAAAACTTAAACAGTAATTACCTACATGACTGATATAACTTAAAAGAGAATATTTCTTTTGAGGGAAGCATTTGACTGTATAATGTTATATTCAGAAACAGTACAATATAGGAGTGAAGAAAGAAGTTAGTCTCTAAGACAAAACAGACTTACCCATTTTAAATATATTTAATTTTTTCTTTTTTTCAGATTTGTGACCTTGGGCTAATTGATTTATTCAGTTCAGTTCAATTCAGTTCAGTCGCTCACTCGTGTCAGACACTTTGCAACCCCATGGACTGCAGTACACCAGGCCTCCCTGTCCATCACCAGCTCTCAGAGTTTACTCAAAGTCATGTCCATTCAGTCAGTGATGCCATTCAACCATCTCATGCTCTGTCGTCCCGTTCTCCTCCCACCTTCAGTCTTTCCCAGCATCAGGGTCTTTTCAAATGAGTTAGTTCTTCACATCAGGTAGCCAAAGTATTGGAGTTTCAGCTTCAGCATCATTCCTTCCAATTAATATTCAGGAAGGATTTTCTTTAGGATGGACTGGTTGGATCTCCTTGCAGTCCATGGGAATGTCAAGAGTCTTCTCCAACACCACAGTTCAAAAGCATCATTTTTTTCGTCATTCAGCTTTCTTTATAGTCCAACTCTCACATCCATACATGACTACTGGAAAAACAATAGCTTTGACTAACTGGACCTTTTTTGACAAAGTAATGTCTCTGCTTTTGAATATGCTGTCTAAGTTAGTCATAACTTTTCTTCCAAGGAGCAAGCGCCTTTTAATTTCTTGGCTGCAGTGATTTTGGAGCCCCCCAAAATAAAGTCTCTCACTGTTTCCACTGTTTCTCCATCTATTTGCTATGAAGCGATGGGACAAGATGCCATCATCTTAGTTTTCTGAATGTTGAGTTTTAAGCCAACTTTTTCACTCTCCTCTTTCACTTTCATCAAGAGGCTCTTTAGTTCTTCTTCACTTTCTGCCATAAGGGTGGTGTTATCTGCATATCTGAGGTTATTGACATTTTTCCCGGCAATCTTGGTTCCAGCTTGTGCTTCATCCAGCCCAGCGTTTCTCATGATATACTCTGCATATAAGTTAAATAAGCAGAGTGACAATATAAAGCCTTGACGTACTCATTTGCCTATTTGAAACCAGTCTGTTGTTCCATGTCCAGTTCTAACTATTGCTTCCTGACCTGCATACAGATTTCTTAAGAGGCAGATCAGGTGATCTGGTATTTCCATCTCTTTAAGAATTTTCCAGGGTTTATTGTGATCTACACAGTCATAGGCTTTGGCATAGTCTATAAAGCAGTAGTAGATGTTTTTCTGGAACTCTCTTGCTTTATTGATGATCCAACAGATGTTGGCGATTTGATCTTTATTCCCTCTGCCTTTTCTAAATCCAGCTTGAACATCTGGAAGTTCACGGTTAAGGTATTGTTGAAGCCTGCCTTGGAGAATTTTGAGCATTACCTTACTAGCATGTGAGATGAGTGCAATTGTGTGGTAGTTTGAACATTCTTTGGCATTGCCTTTCTTTTGTGTTGGAATGAAAATGGACCTTTTCCATTCCTGTGGCCACTGTTGAGTTTTTCAAATTTGTTGGCATACTGAATACAGCACTTTCACAGCATCATCTTTTAGGCTTTGAAATAACTCAACTGGATTTCCATCACCTCCACTAGCTTTGTTCATAGTGATGCTTCCTAAGGCCCACTTTACTTCACATTCCAGGATGTCTGGCTCTAGTGATCACTCTAGGTGAGTGATCACACCATCTTGATGTGGGTCGTGAAGATCTTTTTTGTATAGTTCTTCTGTGTATTCTTGCCACCTCTTCTCAATATCTTCTGCTTCTGTTAGGTCCATACCATCTGTCCTTTATTGTGCCCATCTTTGCATGAAATTTTCCCTTGGTAGCTCTAATTTCCTTGAAGAGATCTCTAGTCTTTCCCATTCTATTGTTTTCCTCTATTCTTTGCATTGGTCAATGAGGAGGGCTTTCTTATCTTTCCTTACCATTCTGTGGAACTCTGCATTCAGATGGGTATATCTTTCCTTTTATTCTTTGTCTTTTGTGTCTTTTCTTTTCTCAGCTATTTGTAAGGCTTCCTCTGACAACCATTTGGCATTTTTGCATTTCTTTTCCTTGGGGATGGTCTTGATCCCTGTCTCCTGTACAATGTCATGAACCTCTGTCCATTATTTGTTCAGGCACTCTGTCTATCAAATCTAATCCCTTGAATCTATTTGTCATTTCCACTGTATAATCATATGGGTTTTGATTTAGGTCCTACCTGAATGGTCTAGTGTTTTTCTCTACCATCTTCAATTTAGGTCTGAATTTGGCAATAAGGAGTTCATGATCTGAGCCACAGTCAGCTCCTAGTCCTGTTTTTGCTGACTGTATAGAACGTCTCCATCTTGGCTGCAAAGAATATAATCAACCTGATTTTGGTATTGACCATCTGGTGATGTCCATGTGTAGAGTCTTCTCTTGTGTTGTTGGAAGAGGGTGTTTGCTGTGGCCAATGCATTCTCTTGGTAAAACTCTTAGCATTTGCCCTGCTTCATTCTGTACTCCAAGACCAAATTTGCCTTTTACTCCAGGTGTTTCTTGACTTCCTACTTTTGCATTCCAGTCCCCTATAATGAAGACGACATCTTTTTTGGGTGTTAGTTCTGCAAGGTCTTATAGATTTTCATAGAACTGTTCAACTTCAGCATTACTTTTTGTGGTGTAGACTTGGATTACTTGTGATATTGAGTGGTTTTCCTTGTATGCAAACAGAGATCATTCTGTCTTTTTTGAGATTGCATCCAAGTACTGCTTTTCGGACTCTTTTGTTGACTATGATGGCTGCTTCATTTTTTCTAAGGGATTCTTGCTCACAGTAGTAGATGTAATGGTCATCTGAGTTAAATTCACCCATTCCAGTCCATTTTAATTCGCTGATTACTAAAATGTCAATGTTCACTCTTGCCATCTCCTGTTTGACCACTTCCAATTTGCCTTGATTCATGGACCTAACATTCCAGATTTCTATGCAATATTGCTCTTTACAGCATCAGACTTTACTTCCATCACCAGTCACATCCACACCTGGGTATTGCTTTTGCTTTGGCACCATCTCTCATTATGTATCAATTTCTTATTTGCCTCATGTAGAAAACTGGGGTATCTACCTCATATGATTTTTTTTAATTAATTAGGGTAATACATATAAAGAATCTAATATTTTGTTAGAGATGTAGTACGGACTAATATTATTACTGCTTTCAATAATCATTATCATCACTGACAGCTATCTTTTACTCAGGTTTATAGCACAACTATTCTTTTTGTGACATAAATATACTTCTTCATTTGTCCAATTTTCTGCACAGAATTAATTGGAAATCACCTTGAAATTCCCTTTGAACTTGTTTAGAGTATAAATACCAAGTAAATGAACATCATTTTGTCAAAATCTATTAACCTTTTTTTTGCTTTTTTCTAAATGGTTCTAACCTAGATGATATATAAACTGCTGTTTAAGTCCTAGACTTTGCCTCTGAAATCTAGGTTCTCATATTTAATTGCCTTTTTAGCTTTTGGATCCTGAATACCTGAAAGAAGCCTGTTTAATAACATATCTGTGATCTTCCCCGCACCCCACATCTTTCTAAATTCTGTCCTCTTTAGTCTTCTCTTTTCAGCACCACTGTTGTCCTTCCACCATTCATGGCAAAGTGTAAATCTAGCAGTTATTTTTAATATCTCCTTTTCCCTCGCTTTCCATATCCATCATCTCACAGATACCTCTGATATTCTCTCTAAATAACTTTCTCAGATTTTACTCCATCCTTTCCTCAAATCTAAACTCAGCCATCACTTCTGGAGGAGACCTCCCTTACTGTCCCCCCCTTCCCTTCCTCGATACCAGTGCAGATGTTCTTGATAAATACCCTTCTTCATTCCATGTACCTTTATTTTGCAGTGATTACAATGGTAATTTTTGCATTATTTTAAAAACATTGTTTAAGTTTATCTAAGATATTTCAAGGAAACATAGTGTCTATCTAGCTTATCATTTTATCTTTACAATTGAGTGTTTTTCAGAATTGTCACTTATAACCTGTTAGTGAGTAGAAAAATCATACTGAGAATCATGGAGTATTTTTTTAATAAAATAGAGTAGAATAAAAGGTTTTTCATATTATATGCTACAGGGCTTTTTTTTTTTTTTTAGTTTTGACCATATCTATGTACCCATGCATTATACATTTGTGTGTATGTCTTGAGGTAAAATATATTTCCTATTGTAGGTCACAGCCAAAAATTATAAAGCCGTGGATGTAGAAAATTGACACCTAGTAGACATTCAATAGTTATTTGTTCCATCAGTCAATCAGTTAATGCCTTTTTCTTTTCCTTTTATCTTTCAATTTTGTCACATTAGGCTATAGATTCATGAATAGAGTTTGCAGTAAGGTGGCATACTTCTATATACATTTTTGAAAAAAATATTATTAATGCACAAGATTCTCAAGCAAAATTTTCTACTTTAATACTAATCCATTCAATGAATATAAATATGGTTATATAGTAGCTGAACAGTTCAACTCTGTTAATAATATGTTGTATAATATATTAGATTTAAGTTTTATTCAGTTCCCACTATTGCTTTAATTAGTATTATATTCTTTATTAGTAGTCAGAGTGTTTCCTTTTTAAACAATACTGGCAACTTTATGCACTCACACATTCCACACACATTAATTGGGTCCCTACTTTATGCCAGGCATTCTGCCAGGACCTGGGTGTGCTAAAATGATATGATCACTTCAAGGAGCACTTACTTTTGAAAACTGATCGATTAACTCCACAAATACCTGTTGAGTACTTTTTATGTCCCAGGAATTATGTTAAGGTCTGAATAATACAATGATGAAAAATATAGTCTTTATGTCTCTGACCCAGAGGCAACGATTCAAGTGCAGATAATTTATTTGAGAGCTGACCCCAAGAATCATTGACAGTAAGTGGGGAAGGAAGGAAGATTAGGAAAGGAAGGCACCCAATAAGGAATTCATTTTCAAGCAAGCTACCTCTATAAAGAACTGGAAGTTAATCCTGCTGGGAGCTCTGAGAACCAGCATAGAAGTGATCCCAGTTATTCTTCCTGATAATTGTCACTTTCGTGTAGGCTGTTCCCGTGCAAGTATAACCCTTAGATACTTGTGTCAGGCCCTGCAGGTGGTCAAAGTCCTGATGTAGATTTGCAGATGTTGGCATTATCCATATCTGTGCACGTTAGAAAGGTAAAGCCATTCTAAGGGGAGCAGGTGGGTACAGGTAAGGCATCAGCCTCAGAAGACTTAGAGTGGATTGAGTGTCCTAGGCTTCACATATTAATTCAACGTAATTGAGGGTGTGAGCATATTATACTATTGTTTGAAACTGAAAAAGATGATCTTTTCCTTGTCTTTCTCCAATATAGCAATTCAGTGTTCACTTCTTTAACCTTCTCCTCCTGCAATCTCTGTTTTTATGTTATTGGATTACTTTCAAGTTGTCTAATTATTTTCATAACTCTGTATTTCACTTTTTCTATCTTTAAGGCACAGGAATGCAAATATGAGTATGAACAAGTATAGCTAATGTTTGTTGAATTTCTTATTATGTGCCAGTAACTGTTCATAGACTCACACAAATAACCTTACTTAATCCTAATACTTTGAAGTCCTTACACTCATTGTCCTCGTTTGTAGATAAAGAAACTGAAAGTGAAAAATTGAAAAAAAATTGCTCCAAATTTCAGAGGTAATAAATAATGAGTAATAATAATAATAGTAATAGTAATAATAATAAATAATAATGTGCCTGCTAAGTTGCTTCAGTCGTGTCTGACTCTTTGTGATCCCATGGACCATAGCCCACCAGGCTCCTCTGTCCATGGGATTCTCCAGGCATGAATACTGGAGTGGCTTGCCATTTCCTCCCCCAGGGGATCTTTTCATCCCAGGAATCGAATCCATGTCTTTTATGTCTCCTGTATTGACAGGCAGGTTCTTTCCCACTAGCGCCACCTGGGGAGTAGTGCAAATAATCAGGTCGAAACTCAAACCCAGGCTTGTCTGATTCCAAAGCATATGGTTCCATCAGTATTCTGTAATCTCACACACAATCAAAAATGACATGCCTCAGAATCTCACATAGAATCAAACTCCTCCAAAAGAAGGGATGCCTCTCAACTATAAGTAAGTTAATTTTGAAGCTAGCAAAAAAATTATGGATTCGAATTTAGGCAGAATATATTATAAATTGGATAACTTGGGTAAAAATGTGGGCAGTAGGCTTAGGGCCATCTTATATGGATAGGAATCCCAGCTCCACCACTTGGAACTCTGAAGTGTGGATCACTTAGTCAGCACTTCTGTATCTCTTTTACTTTATTTCTACATAAAGAGACATAATGCCATCAAACTCAAAATGGCACTGAGGATTATATGAGATCAATATGCCAAGTGCTTATGAAACAGTTCCTGCTCCATAGTAAGCTTTCGGTAATTGTTAGTCTGGATTAATAATCATGATATGGAGAAGAAAATATTTAGAAGAAATTAGCCATTTGTGTATGCAAAATATTGTATACTGTTACTTTAAATAGGCTTCTCTGGTGGCTCAGATAGTAAGGGATCTGCCTGCAATTGTAATTCGGAAGACCTGGGTTCAGTCCCCAGGTTGGGAGGATCCCCTGGAGAAGGAAATGGCAACCCACTCCAGTATTCTCGCCTGGAGAATCCCATAGACAGAGGAGCCTGGTGGGCTACAGTCCATGGGGTCACAAAGAGTTGGACACGACTGAGGGACGAACATTTTCACTTCGAATATGAATAACAAAAATCCTTAATAACCTTATTACCCCCCAAAGACAATAAAGAACATAAAGACTTAAAACACTCCAGTATTATAAACCCCGAATAAATATTTGTTAGAGGTTAATTTTTAAGAAAATGCTCACTAAGTTTGCAAGTTGAAATAACCCATATAGTTGTGAGTAAATCTCTCTCTCAAAAAAAAAAAATAGTATTCTATGAGAAAAGTGGAATCTTGTAGCTCAGTAGGTAAAGAATCTGCCTGCAATGTGGGAGACCTGGGTTCGATCCCTGGGTTGGGAAGATCCCTTGGAAAAGGAAATGGCAAACCACTCCAGTGTTCTGGCCTAGAGAATCCCATGAAGAGAGAAGCCTGGCAGGCTGCAGTCCAGGGGGTTGGTTGCAAGAGTCAGACCCGACTCAGAGACTAAAGCCCCACCAGGAGAAAAGTAACTGGTTTGGCCTGCTACCGGCATGGGTGGTTTTCTCTCAAGACAGCTGTCACATTTGTAGGTAGCAGAATTGCTTTATGTATCCCCAGAATAGTAAAGGATATACACTCAAGGGTCAAGTTAAATAAAATAATATTCAATGTTTCATCAAAGATATTCTTGAGTGTTTTTTTTTTTTTGGTTAAACTGGGAGTTCGCAGTGGAGAGTATGGTTGACGCCTGGCCTTGATCTGAGCGAAGCAGCAGCTCTTTACCCACCATCATTTGTGCTCCATTAGCACCAGTGTCAGCACAGCAAGCAAGATAAATACACCCTCGGATTATTATGAGTCATTTTGGCCTTGGAGAACTGTTTGAAAAGGTTTTGGGATCACAATTTGAGAATCGCTGGCCTGTAAATACAATCTTTGCTAAACATTATACGCGGAGTATTCCATGGTAAAGAACATAGGTTATTCTTTTGTTAAGTGTTTGACCCTTATCTGTCCTAACTTCTCAAATCACCTTTTGTGTGTACAGTTTATTAATGTATCTCAACTATTTAGATAATTTTTATATATTTGACCTGTCATTATTTGGGTGGTAACTAGCTTATACATCATTTGACTTTCTAAATTAAGGGGTTCAGTTATTCTCTGATTTGTTCCACTTTCAAGCTTAAACTGAGGTTTATTAAAATTTTAGTAGAAAGAATAGCATATTACAAATAATTAAATACATGTAAAAATAATTATGTAAATGTTCCACACACATTGAATGATTTTTAGGATCATAGTATCCCTTAAGAAAATTTTACATCGATGATGATAATGTAGAACCCAAAAGAGGAATGATGACCAGCTTATTAGAAACAGCAACAGTGTCTACTTTGAAGACTCCATTTTGTGGTTTTATCAAAGTACCACATAGCTGTTTTGTATTCTTAGTTATACAACACAAAGTATAGTTTTCAGTGCTTATAATATCACCACAATTATTTGATAATTTTACTATATCTCAGCTTATCTCTTCAATATTGGAATGATTACAGTCAATTTTCTGTTTTGTTGTGAAACATTTTTCATTAAAAATCAGACCACTTCATCAATTGTCAATGAGAAAAAAAAGGATAGTAAAATAAAAATAAAACTCATTAATTCAATGACTATATACTGAGGGCCACCTACATAAGGTCATTTGTTAAAAGCCATGACATGTACAAAAATGTCACCAAGTAACCTAGAACCTAGTAAAGATGTCTCAGAGTAAAATAGATGATAGGGACCATGAGACAGTGACAAAATCTGGAGTTCAAGAGGAGGGAAAAATTACTTGTGGATGGGAAAAGTGTGTTTTACTCAGAAATAACCAAGTTTGTTCTTGTGTCTTTAGTTTTCAAGCATGGTTCAACTGTTAGATCTCTTCCATTCTTACATCTTTCATCATTAAACACTTTATATGTGCTATCCAAAGTATTTTAAAGTTATCAGAGACAGTGAAGACTTCCAAATACATGTTAAAATAGGGTTTAAACATCTGAAACAGTTGTAATGCTGTCTTCTCTGTAGGAGATAAATGTAGGCAGTTAAGTGAGTAAAGCCTAAATTTTATACCATTTATTTGGAACAAATTGTCCATTGGCCTCATGAATACAGCATTCAGGGGTCTCAGGAGATCCTGTGTTCCAGTTCTGTTTCATCATACTTTGCAGAGTAAGTCTAATGGAGCAATGCAAATACAATGTCCACTTGCCCTCATTTACAGTGTTTAATTTTTATTATACACACAGATCAAAAATTTGGAATTGCAGGTAAACTTTATTTTCAAGCAATTTGACTATTTGCTGTATGTTTGTGAATATAAGTATAAAACCTAACATCTCAGTGGCAGTTTAATAAGCCACTTTATGAGACTTATGGCTATTTACAAATAAAACCAACAATTTATCCAACTTCAGTTTTTTTCCGGCTGTACCACATAGCATACAGAATCCTAGCTCCTCAACCAGGGATCAAACCCACGCCCTGTGTGTGGAAGTGTGGAGTACAACCACTAGACCACCACGGATGTCCCCACAGTGTTTTAAAGAGATACTAATTATAATTAGCTTAATTATAATGACTACTATTGTTAAGAGAGAATTCTACATGAATATCTCATGTTACTGCAATCTGGGCTCACTGAAGAAAGAAAAAGCTGGAAAACTTGGATAAGGGGTGACTGAATAGTAAACATTCAAGAAGCTAAAAAATTGTGTTGCTTAAGAGTTTACAGAGTCATCCTTCCCAGAGTCATTTGTTTATGCTCCGGTGTGGTGAAAATAATGTCTCCTCCGCTCCTCAGAAATATCTTTCCATTCCAGAGTAAGAGTGTCTCTCAGTCTGGGGGCAGGATGGTCCAGTGTGCCCAGGAACCCTTTGGGAATCCCGAGTCTTGTAGGTCTCTCTTGTTGTTAAACACCCCTGCATGCATGGTGTTATGTTAGACTCTCCCCACATCACCCCACAGGGATCAGGGCTAAGGAACCAGGACTAAAATGCAATGTGAACAATGCATGATCTGCTCTCTGATCCACAGACTCGTGTTTCCTGTCTGAATATCTGTCTGTCTATGACTATCTGTCTGTCTGCTTATTTATTCATCCATCTAGCTATCTGAACTTATCAACGATCACTCATAGTACTGGTTTAGATTATTTAGAAATCTTATGACATTCTTTTCTTCCTTCTTAGCTTTAAGTAATCCATGGCAACTGAAATAGTATTCTAGTTTCATAAATAAAATTTTGCTTTTTAAGTTTTAGTAATTTTAAAGTTTTTAAAACTATTTCAAGTTAAGTGCATTAGTTGTTCTATTCTTCCTCCTTCAATGTTTATATTCCATTCACACTCAGCAATTTCAAAATGATTATCACATATGGCAAAATAGTGTTTCTAAAGTATGCTTTAAAAGAACATTAAATATCATTTATATTTATATTGTGCTACTTAAAATTATACGTGTGTACTTATTTTTACTAAAAAAAAAAAACAACCCAAAATTTAATTTCTCAACTGATCCATAAGAAAATTAGAAAACATTTTCTGCTTCAGGACAGAACCTTGAAAATAATGGTTTAAAATATGCCTGTAAGAGAGAACCCTGTTATCTGTTTTATAGTAAACGGAAATTTAGTATATCAGAGAAATTGTAGAGAAAGGATGATGTGTAGAGAGAGTTAAAACACTAATCAAACACACCAGACAGCACCACATATATATAAGCATCTTCGCTGGAAGTACTTTTTTTCCTTAGGAAAACTACAGCTTCTCTTTGGGAAAATTGAGATTTGGTCACACCTCAGAGTCTCTGATAAGTGCTTTGATGTTCAGTAAGAAAGTAAAAAGGATGTTGCTTTTGCAAAAAGAATCAAGAAAATAATTCCAGTTTCAACAAAAGGCATTGTTTTATGTACTTTGCCACACATTGCCCAGAATGTAAAGAGGCCTTTTCACTAAACTAAAGTTATATTATTTGAACACAAACTGGTCACAATATGAAAATAATAACTGAAATAATGCAACATACAAATGGCTTTGTGTATAGCAGGTAGTGAATAATTTTTTTAAGTTGAAAAGTAGTATAGTAAATGAGCCACATAGAGAGCCACTTACAGCCAAGTATTTGCCCTTATAGTAGAAATGTATCACTTTAGTGAACAGAGAGAATACAGTTTGGTGTGGGTAGACATGGATTTTGCAAAAGGGGATGTTTTGCTCAGTTCAAACAATGACATCCGAGAAGGTGATACTGAACTGTTCTACTGAGCTTTTATTTGAATGCAGAATTTGACAGCTTTGATAAAGCGTCCATATTTATACTATGGTACGTGTGTGCTGTGAGCTCAGTCATGTCGGACTCTTGGCATCCTCATGGACTGTAGCCTGCCAGGTTCCCCTGTCCATGGAATGTTCCAGGTAAGAATACTGGAGGAGGGTGCCATTTTCCACTCCAGGGGATCTTTCCAACCCAGGATCAAACCTGCATCTCTTGGGTTTTTACTGTCCATATATCTCAGTTGCATTAAAGCCCTTAAACAAATGTACTAAAAATGATTTTTGCATTTACAGCAGTCTGACCCAAGGGCTTTAATGCAACTGAAAGATGTGGATAGTAATAGAGCTATGAGAGATGCAAGAAACAGGATGGCTGCTCCCTGATATAAGGGAGGAAGTCTTGGGGCAGTGCTATAGAAATGACAGCTTGAACAAGAGCATCATTCTCCCCCAAAAGTGATGGCAAAACAGCTCTGAATGTAGCTGTAGATTTAATAGATAGGGAAATAACTAGCAACATGTGAAAGTGAACTTAAATATTTAAAATATTTCAAGACAGTCAGTATCCAGAATTTCTGGGTGAATTGAATATGTTCATGTGTGTGGCCCAATGGGAAGAGATGCTAAATTCAGGAGGGAGGGGGTGGGAACATTTAGGGGAAGGATCAGGATTGGTAATGATTCTAGGGGTAGAATGGGAATTGCTGATATGGTTCTTCCAATGCTAAGGAACTTTTAATTGAAGAAAGGACAAAACCTAACTAGTGGGAAAGTGAGAAAAATTTCCCATGGATAATGTAATTATTTGGATAAAGGGATAATTTTGGATAGAAAAGGGAGAGTAATACAGGAATTGTTGGAACTTAGATTGTCAATAAAATGGGAATCCCAATCTGAGGTCCGAGCAAGGGTAGGTCAAACCAAGGTGATGGAATAGAAGCTACCAGCATAATATCTTATTATCATTGATTGTGGATCAGTCCTTTATTGTTTTGTGCATGTTTTATTTTAATAACCTTCACTTTGATATACCACACCCATAATCCATGCATAATATTACTTCCAGAGTCAAAAATCTGAATCACAAGCTAATAAGCTATTCGTGATGCCAGACTCACAGGATCCATGGGCCACATGCATCTTCAGGCTCCCTCATCTAGAATTAATCCTTCTTTTGCTTTCCCATAAAACTTCTATTTGATTTCCACTTCAACAATTAATTTAAGTCAACATAAATTGTTACTTGCTTTTGTATGTGTTTGTAAAATATGGTTGGAAACCTCTTTAAAGGTAGGATTTTTCTTCCTGATATTTTATTCTTTATTTTTTTAACTAAAGTACCATAGAACATTTGATTCTCAAAAGGAAAATAAAAAAAAATACAATTGACCATAAATATAATGATCAACTTTCCAAATTGCAAATCAAATTTTGTGATCAGCTAAAACTGTTTTAAATATTTCTATATTTCTTTAAAAGGCACATGATAAAGAACATTCATAAGGAAAAGGGGAAACTGGATGACTTTACCACCACTTTTATTTCCAGATGTATTTTGATTTTTTCAAGTTAATTTTATCCAGACAAATACAAACCCCATAGTATGAATTACTTTCTGACTTTTTACTTTTCTGGCAGAGGCCTGTTCTCATTACACATGCCCATCTCACCCACGATTCAACACAGTAATTTGACTGAGTTCTGCCAAAAAATAACTGTTCCATTAAGAGGCAAAATCTTGGACATCTTCCTAAATTTCACAGCTTACTTATCGGAGAATATAATGTAATTAGCCATTACACCAAAAATGGATATTTTTTGTCTAGGTTGCCCCACTTATCTGAGGGAAGCCAATTAGCTCCTCTATAAGCCCCCTCCTCTAGGAAGAGGGTCTGACCAGAAGTGCTGCTTTGATTTCAAGTCCTTTGACAAAACCCACCTGCAGCCGGCTTTATTGTTTCACCTAAGCTGTGTTTTGTGGTTACCAGAAGTGGCCAGCATGGCTGGTGAACAGATTACAGCTCTAAATCAATTCTGTTCTGTTTCCCTGGTTCACATTCATTTCCATGAGAATTAACAGCTTGATAGAACAGCATTTTTTTTTTTTCTTTTTAGTGTTGATCCTAGCTGATTGAAACATCTCCAGGAACAAGCCACTGCTCCTTATTACACAAATTGTAAACTCCGTAGAATTGGGCATTGGGGGCAGTTTCAACACTTCTTATTTAATGAAGAAAGGAAAGAGTTTCTGTTTCCACACAGCGTTAAAGGGTTTCCAAAGCTTAAAAATAGGTTTGAGCAAATTTGCATAATTGAGAAAGGTGGTGATGAGAAAGGAAAAGAAGAAAAATGGAATTAAGGGCTTTGTGAATATTTTGGAGGACTTATTAGAAACCAGACTATCTTACAATGTATGGAAATGGCTGTCACCAATAAAATAAGAATTTTGCCAAAATGGTTCTCACAATTATAAGCAGTTGATGTGTTCCTTCCCTGATTACTTTGTGTAATGATAATAGCTCAGTACAAAGTATCCTTTTTGCCAGGAAATGTGGACTTGTTAACACCTTTGAGAAATCTGAGGGTGAGTAAGAATTCATATCTAAAACAGAGAAAATGGTTACTTAGGTACATACAGATTTTCAATTATCATCCTAACTAAATGTCCATCCCTCATCCCACCCTGCCACATAATTACCTCCTGTCCCCCTCTCTGCATTATTTTATTTTACTTTAGCGTATTTTGTATTTTAGCTACCTAACAATGGGTGGTGTGTGTGCGTGTGTATGTGTATGCAAGTACATATATTATTAATCATGTTTATAGCCTGAATTTCCCAATGTACTATAAGTTCCTAGAAGGCAATCTTTTCCTTTGAATTCGCTGTCATTTCCTCAACTCCTACAATGGAGCCTTGCATATAGTTGTTCTCAATCAATATTTATTGAATGAGTAAAACTGAAGAGTCTGCTGCAAAGGGAAGCCTTTCTCTTGTTCCAAAGAATGAAAAATATCCATCGCTTCTTGTGTGAGGCACTAGCTTTGGGATCAAGGCATTTCAGTGCATCCGGGGCAGCATTCCTGCTAGTGACAATAGTGGTCACAAGGGCTCAGCAAATCGATTCCTTCAAGTCAAGTTGCATAACGACATAGTAAGTGTGAGAAGAGGAAATGGACCTCATCCTGGTGGCAAGAGTATTTATTATTGAAGTTGTATACAGGTGTTGTGATATATTGATGATAAAACTGATAGACTTTGAATTGTTTTATCGTTTATAAATACTCAGCAGAGACTATATATCCTTACTGCTTGCACAGGGCACATAGCTACCCACTTACACTTCCCCTTTACTCCACTGAAAGGAGAGGAATAAGATAATGCATGCATTAACAATATTCTTTATTTATTCAACTAATATTTTCTGGGGAAATAAAACAATACAATTTGTTGGATTCAAAGATGGTAAGGGGAGGGACCTATATGTTTTCAGTTTGTCGAGTCTGATATAGTGATTTGTAGGGTTTATTAAAGTAGAGAACACTGAAAGATGAGCTGGTTTGTGTGGAAAGTCCTAAGCAGTTCTTGGATAGGTTGATTTGGAGATGTCTAATTCCCCAAATTATTGCTGTACCATCTGTTAAAAAGCAAAGTTAAATGTATTGGAACTTACTGTAGTAAGAAACTACCTTTAAAGAGTCTTAGTGTCTCAAAGTGAAGTGAAGTGAAAGTTGCTCGGTCATGTCTGACTCTTTGCAACCTCATGGACTATACAGTCCATGGAATTCTCCAGGCCAGAATACCGGAGTGGGTAGCTTCCCTTCTCCAGGGGATCTTCCCAATCCAGGGATCAAACCCAGGTCTCCCACATTTTGCAGGCAAATTCTTTACCAGCTGAGCCACAAGGGAAGCCCTACTGTCTCAAAAGAGGGATATTTTTTACCTTTGGGCTCTGGAACCAAGACATTGGGGTAGGTTTTTCAGGATAGAGAATTAATTGGAGTTGACCAAAACTTATGAAACAATTGTTTAGGATCGTTTGGTTATGCAAGTCAAGGGTTTTGAAGTCAGTCTTGATAATAAACTTTCTCGGGTGAGCAGACTCCTGTCTCTAAACTGATCTGCAAGAATTTTCTGAAGGGAAGAGTAGGATTATTCACAGAATTATAGTGTTATCTTTTCCATGTAAAGGTTTACTAAAACAATCAACTAGGACAGTTTCACATATATGGTCTCAGTTCTCAGAGGTAGCTTTTGAGACATCCCAGTGCACTTGTTGAATAAACAGTTGGGACTCAAAGAGACAGTATAAAACTTAGGGTTAATAAGTAGATAAATTATAATAAAGACCTGGAGATGAATCTAGGATTGAGAAGCATTAAATGCAATAACATTTTATAATATATTATTGGAGGTGAGCATTGAAAGGATATAGAGGAATGGTCAGAGGTGAACGAGAGCAAACAAGAGAATGTAACAAGGGAATTTCAAAAGGTAACAAGTGATTGACAAGGACAGATGCTACCAAAAAGCTCAGGTAATATGAGGACTTGGAAATGTCATCTTAGTCACCTGAAGGTCATTGTTAATCTTAGTGCGAGTTATTTTGGTGAATTTATAAAGGCAAACAAACAAAAAGATGGAAAAGGAAATGAGTACATATGAAATTGAAGGTTTTGCAAAATTTTTGACTGAGCAAGAGAAGAGAAAGATAAGCTGGTAACTGTTAAGAAGTTGATTCTTTTTTCAGGTGGGAAAGATTTGCATACATTTAAAACTGCATATTCTCTGCTTCTATTATCACTTCATAATTGTATAAAAGTAAATTCATCGTTTCTTCCGTCTTTCCTTAACTTCCTTTCTTTTTTTTGAAACTTTTTATTTTTTATTTATTTATTTAATTTTTTCCTTACTTCCTTTCATGTACTGACTCATTCTCTCATTTTATCCAGCGAAGAAAAGGCAGAGACCTTGGCCCTAAGGGACTTAGGGTCTCATAGAAGAGCAGTCTATTGAGAGGAGATGCGAGCATGTGTATAAGCATCCTACTCCTTTTATTGCATCGTTAGTATGCAATAAATGTGCTTTAAGGGTTTTTTAAATTATAGTCCAAGGTGATGAGTTTACATTGCCTTACAATGTAATATTCAGTTAGATTAAATTGTGTTTTGAAGCCTCTGAACCGAATTTCCTCCAAACATAACTGGCTGCTACAGGGATAAAACTTGTGACCTGGAGCTTCTGAACACAATTAAATAATCAAGGTACAAACCTAAGAAAACAAGAACATCATTTTTTAAGTTAATTGTAAAAGACTGAGTTGAGGATGGGAGAATAAGATCTCAGTCTGTTAAGGTAGTGTGCTCTTTAGAGTTCACCTGAGGATGTTATTGTCAAACCTGCCTCCATTTCAATGCTAAAAATATTTATTTTCCCCTTAAACCAAAGGTGCAATCCATAAGCCAGAATACACATAGGAAGTCATGCTGCATTTTCATTTTCTAGTTAGAATTTTGATGAATATAATCTATAAGCAAAACAAGACAGGAGCAGAGCATTTGTCTTACCCTCACTATCCTTGTTTCTGCATTTTAATCAGAGCCTTGTTAATATTTAAATCTGCATCTAAGGCCCACGTGTATAGACAGCCATAGAAGTTTCATTAATAACTATAATTTGTATAAAAGAATATATGCCAGAGACAAATGTTTAAATAAAGAGTTTAATTGAAGTCACAAAAACTTACTTTATGGCTCATAAATGTAAAAAAAAGAAAATTTCAGCAGGAAATGAACTTATGTTTCTCTGCTAAGATATACTGTCATTTATTGTTCATTGAGAAAAAGGTATGATTTTTATCTTAAAATCACATTCTCCATCAGCTGTATACCGCTGTTTTTTTCATGCAGGGCTATTTAGAAATAGCCAAAGGAAAAAGTATCTACAGGGAAAAGATACTGACATCACCTGAAATGCCTTCTATTCTGCAGATTCTGAGCTATGCAACCTTCAAAGGGGACATAATGGAGCAGAGAAAGCTGTCACTCTCGAGCTGTGGCTCTTTTCTTCTTCAGCAGTCATGCTTCAAATGGGTCCGTCTGCAGAGGAATGGCTTGAAGTAACAATCGCCAGTCCTTCCTCACAGCAGTCTGCCACAGAACAAAACTCTCTGGAATAATGCCTGTTGAAATGGCACAATATATCTTTTCTATACATCCACAAGGATGCTTACCTAGTGTCTTCTAGGTTCTAAAAGAAAGGATAGAGTTCACTGTCACCAACTACACTAAATCAAGATAGTCTGTGTGACTTACTCTTTTAGCAGCAAGAGGAAATATACCAGGGACTTAACACATAACAAGCATATTCAGATTTCTATTCTTAGGATAAGCTCTGACTCAAATATTGTTTCATGTTAAAGATTAACATGGAGATTGCATTCAACATTAAGTTTACTGAGAAGATACATTTTTAGAATAATAAGATAATCACTTATAAGATGTTACTAGATACCCCCAAAGCTTTTATGTAAGGAAACAGAAGGAGTCTTTAAATCAAAACGGAGATTGAGTTGCTTGCAATTTTAGTAAGTGGATTGGTGTAGAATTCCTATCAGAGGTAGTTGATGAAACTGAGGCTGTAAGGACATAAACAGCTGCTATGTGAAAAAAGTACCTGACCCCAAAACATGACTCCCGCTTGTCTGCCACAAAGTATCAAATCTTGGAACTCAGTTCTACTCTATAAGAATGTAAGTCCAAGTCCTTCCAGCTCCATACAAGACCCAAATAAGTAAAACCGGTGCCCGCCTCCCCCGCCTCACATTGTAGGTCCCATGTTCTCCGCTTCCTAGATCATTCCTCTGCAGGCATAGGCTGTCTTGCTGTTCACGGGAACACTTTTTTTTACAGTCTCATCTAAGCCTTTTGCCTGAACTCTTCTTCCTCCACCACATTGCTTGGCTGCCTCTATTACCTCTCTCAGGGTTTCCTACAAGTTTCCCTTGCTATGGAGCCTACTCTGGTTGTTTTACTGAATTGAGTGACTGCTCCTGCCCCAACTCTCCCTTTAGCCTGCCCTAATGTTTTTTCACAGATTTTATCACTACTTAACAAAGAATAACATTTCTGCATTTATTATGCTTATTTTTCATTGTCTGTTTCATTCCCTGCTCAGGACACCCTTCACCCCATGTAATCTCCGTGGCTCTTTGTTTTGGTCATTATTGCATCCCAAGTGTTGAGACTGTGTCTGACACATTGTAGGCGTTTACTAAGTATTTCCTGAATGAATGAATGAACTAGTCCCAGGAACCATCTTATATTCTCATTACCCTGAAAGGCACTAGCTACATACTCCCCTATACAAAGTTTGAAAAGTAATTAACTTAGTCATTTGATTTCCTATTAATAGAGACCCTTCTTTAGGTTTACACTATGACACCAGGAGGTCCTTAAAGACATGCATTTTGTTATCTGCAATGAAAAAAGCAGGTTGACAAACTCACTAGTAACTATTTGCATATTGAGTTTATCAGATTACCTAACTTGTATTTAAGATCACAGAGATCTGGAAGAATCAGACTGAGAACCTAGTTTTTGATGGGACTTAAAAAGAAAGTTTTCTGAATCTGGTTATTCCAGTGCACATCCAGAAGAAAAGAGTAGAGGGCTGGGTGAACTTTGATTTTAGGAAGTGGAATATACATGAATGAGGGGGGGGGGTGCAGAAATATCTCCAACAGATAAAGGGAAAACAGAAAGAAAACTCTATTCTCTTTTTATAGTTTTACCAAGGCCAGTCTAGCTTGTGGTATTTCAACAAGTCTTTGGGGAAAGCCTTTGGTATTCATTATTTCATTAGAAAGTTTGGAAATACATGTATCCAGTAAAGGGAAAAAATGCACACAAGTAGGAAGTATGTTAACTCTGTCCCTTTCTGTAAATAAAGAAATAATTAAGAAAAATGGGGCTTTAGTAGGTATCAAGATTGAGATCTGATGGAAAAAGCATTGAAAGGCAGAGTTCACCTTCCTCAAAAAAACAAATACAGGTCTTTTCTCCCGCAAGTCACTCACCAAGGTGCTTTGAGTCCTGTGTCTTTCTCTATTATAAGAAGCCCATTTCTCTGGCCATTTTAATGATCTGAAAGGGGAGAAAAAATGGTGGTGTTAAATAAATGCATGTTTTATTCCACTTCTATCCTAGTAACAGGTGGCACCCTTTCAAGAATTAAATATTTCCCTTAAAAATACTTTAAAATACTTTTGATACATTTATATATCATATAAATTCTCATATATGTTCCAAATCAGTTTATTTTTTCCTCTCAAGATATCAGAAGTCCTGGTCCAGTTCATAATAGTAATCTATATATTTCTTGATATTAAGAAAATAGATTGTAACTAAGAAGGGACTTAGGTAGTGAGAAGTCTAAAGCTCATTACCTTAATTTCCTTTTAAAAGTAGATTAAGCATTGCAGGACCATCTTTGAGATTCTTATTTTGGATGTAATATTTTATAATTACGAAGGGAATGTGGACTTTTAATATCTGAGGTGATATTTATTTTTTCCTTTAAACCAATATGTCCATTAAGCAAAGTATTATTGTACACCAGATGGAATTAAACAAACCATTGTATGAACTTGGCATTTTCAGATCAGGTTACCTGAATGTAATTACCTGCAGTTTCTAAATATGGTGTTCATAAGGGATTAGCTTTTATGAAGAGATTCTCTTCTATTTTCCTCGTTGTTGTTGTTTTTTTCCTTACAATACAGTTAATCATTTTGGCTTATTGTACCATCATGTTCTGCCACTGATAATGGTGAGAATTAATCCTGAAGCACCAGAATTGATGAAACAGAACAATCGACAGATGTTTAAAGAGCGGACGGACAAGGGACAGCTTACAGGAGAGAATGTTATGGTTTTATGCCATACACAATTTGAATTGTCTGGTCCAGCTCTGATAATACTGAAATTTGGAGAAATAGAATTTCTTTTAGGAGTTTATCCCCAAATGGCAATGCTATATTTCATTTCCTATTATCATTTTTAAATCACATCAGTTAAGGAATAGGAATTTCTACACATCTTGTATCACATTCCATTTTGTTTTCTCTGTGAGTGACCAGAATTGTGTTTTCTATGAGTTATCTCTTCATATAGGGAGTGTATGTCACCCTGGGTGACATATATTGTTAGTGTGACAATTACCATCTGATTCTTTCTCCTCAAATAGCACATAGAGGTCATGTGTCTGTTTCTTTTACTGATGTCAAATGCACAATTTCCTCTAACTAAATAAATATTTATTTGGACTATTGGAAGAATGGGTGTTTGACACTGTTTTAAACTCTCAGCTCCAGTCAATTTTACCCTTCTTTTAAAAAATGAATGCTCTATTGTTTTTCAAATTGTTACTATTTACTTAGAGCAGTTGGCAAAGAACATTTAATCTGAGTCTGGGAAACATCCAATTTAATGGGAAAATGTGATTTATAATGTACTTATTTTTTCTGAACCTTATAAACTTTCTGTAAGTATGGTGAACTGACTTTTTTCCTTTTTTTGCAAGGGAATGAGTATGCTTTGTTGCTGTTAGTAATCAGCTTTCAGAGAATTCAACTAGTATCATTTCTAAAATACCTGGTGATTTGGAAAATAATAATTGTGAGTAGAACCCTATAAAAATACTTATTGGCAAAACTATAGATAATTAAATATAAGAACTATAGATAATCAAATATATGCTGAATTAATCTAGGTTATGTTGAAAATAAGTCAGTTCCAAATAAGGAAATTTTTGCATTGTTACTAATATAGATGAAATTAATATTATGTATGCTTTAGTTTCTAACTTGGAAGCAAAAAGAAAAAAGGAAAGAAAATTTGATGAATGTATGCTCAGCTTTTTTTTTTTTTTTTTTTTTTTTTTTTTTTTTTTTTTTTTTTTTTTTTTTTTTTTTTTTATGCTCAGCTTTTTAATGGAAGTCTCAGGAATTAAGCTTGTAAGCAGAAAGGAGCATAATTGCTCTTGAAGAGTTGCAAGTAGGGATGACAGGAGTGGTCATTTAAAATCCTGTTTAACAGCTTTATGGAGATACAATTCACACAGCATAAAATTCACCCATTTAAAATATAGCATAGAATGTCTCAACCATTCCTTCTATCCTTGTGTTTCTCACTTAAAAGTCCAAGTCCTGAGAAGCATCTAGTTAGCCAGGTTTATGCCGCAGGTCTTTCTGCTGGTGTCAGAGCTGGTGAGGGTTAGGGTGCCTGGGATTATGGCATGGGTGCATGAAATAGTCATTCATTTCATGTCTGGATTCACTCTTCCGATAAGTGGGATATAAATGATCAGGCAGAAATTATTTGCAGTAGTTGTGCTATAAATGTTTATAAACTGGCTTTATAGAAAAAAGAAGTCCTAGATTTTAGCATTTACAGATTTCCATGGCTTACATATTCCAACTATAAGGCATAATTGGAAACAACCAATGTGATAGCAAACTTGGGGAGAAATGTTGACAGTACCGTCTTGTGAGCTGGAAAGAGCTGGCTTCACCCCAACCGTGAACCATGGGTGCTTTCAAGGAAGGGCAATAAATTCTAGGCAGTCAATAAATAAGTAAAATGTATATTCAGATATTTAGTGCAGATGTTATTAACCGTAAACAGAAGCACTCAGTATATTCTGTAATAAATTAGTATGTGACTCAGTAGATAAGAATCAGTGTATGGATATGTTAGAAACTACTATTGTATTTTATCTCAGAAACACAAAAGAAAAAAGAGACCACTGTTCCTTGTCAATGATTTCTTAATTTATTTAGCTAGAGAGCTCAAGTGAGCGCAATTGAAATATTAAAAGAAATTTTTTAAACTGCTCTGGTACTCAGTCTCCAAATTTTTATTTGTTTCTTTTCAAATTTCTTTCCTCCAGTGGGTTTTGTGAAGTGATGGATTCTTTCTATGCTGTTAGTCTAGAAATATCACATTTATGTTTCACTTGTTTCTATTGTTAACCTCTTTACTCTTCCTGAATAGTAAAAGGATCTTACACTATTTTAATTCCAATTACCCCATCATTTCTTTTAGGCTATTTTTATACAGTGTTTTATACAGCTATTTTATTTTAATTTTTACTTAACAAATTATGCATGAATTTAATTGTTTTGATACAATCAATATCATCAATTATTTATATTTATCTATAAGTTAATGTTCTTAATTTTTAATCTTTCTGCATTTTCTAGGTTATTTTCCTTATTCCTAAACTATATCCTTTAGAAGTTCTTTGCGAGGGTATGTGGTAGTAACCCTCTCAATGATTGACTTCTAAAACTGTATTTATTTTGTGTTTCTTCCTGAAAGATACATGACTTTGTATAGAATTCTTAATTTAACAATAATTTTTGCTTGCATATTGAAGATATTAGTCTAGCTTTAACTGATGATTTTTAAATCTTCCTTTTGTCTTTGGTGTTCTGAAATTTGACTATAGTATTTTCTTATGTGGACTTTTCTTTTGCTTAAGATTTACTATGATTTCTGATTCTAGGGATTTGTGTCTTAATCAAATCTAAAAATTATATCACTTCAAACTCATTAGATCTAGTCTCTCATTCTGGAAATACAATTAGTTCTGTGTTGGACTACTCATTCTGTTCTACGCGTCTCCTAACATCTCATATTTTTCATCTCTTATCTCTTTTGTTTTCTAGGTAATTTATTTGGTTTTACAATATAGTTGATTAATTTTCTGTTCTGTTTTATATAGTGTGTAATATAAACTATAATTTCTAATTGTAAACTTAATTTCTAGAAGTTCTGTTTTTTGTTTCCCATATGCCTGATAAATTTTTATAGTATTGTTTAGTCATACCTCAATTTCTTCATTTCTTTCTATATAATATTAAATATGCTCTTTATATGATCAGTATTTGCTGAGACGAGTATTAGCATTCCTTCTTATTTTTATACCATAATATTTTGTTTAATTTTGTTTTTGCTGGTTTTCACTCATAATCACTTATTTCCTTCTTTGTTTAGACATTTTTTTATTGTGATCTCTTTGAACATTTCGGTGTATTTATTTGAAGCCTGAAGTTAAGTGAATTGGTAGAGAGAGAAATTTTGTTTCCTTCTGGTAATCACCTGAGCAGGGAGTAGGGGGGTGGGGGGTCACTGTCAATCAAGAAACCTTTAAATAGTTTTGGTTTGTTGTTGTTTTTTTTTGATGCACAGAGATAATGTGACGTCCAGCTGCAGACCAGAGGGAATTCAAACTTACAGGTAGAAATTTCCAAGATAGATTTTAACAGCCAGGATTTAGTGGAGGAAACAGGAAATACTCTGTGTATTTCAAGCAGAAGAGAATATACTAAATGGAATTATGTGCTTTTAAAGCATGATTGGAAGAGGCGTAAGTGGAAACCAGGGGACAGGCCTAGACTTTAGATTTTTAAAATCACATCATCGTAGCTATAAAACAGAGGTCCTAATCACCGTTGTTACTGCTCCCACCACTGTGCTATCACAGCTGCCTTATTCCCAAGAAGCTGGTTCCTAGACATTTACACACGGACTTCAGCTGTTGCAAATACTTGTGTCTCCTGGAATTTGTGTCATAGTTATGTCTGCAATAGGAAGAGGTTCCTGCTTCATTTCTGCCTTCCAGACTTTGTGTGAATTGACACTTAGAGGATATCTGCAAGGAAGTCTTTTTTTTTTTAATGTAGATTCTGAGTTTTCCAACCTTTCCAATAGAGGACAAATTGAAGGTTGATAAAGCCAATTCAATTATGTATTACTTTTTAAAAAATGTTTTCCTCCTTTGTAAAGCCAAAGCAGAGACTAGTGTGTATACCGACTATGTCCTTCTCTGAAATGAGATGTGCTCTTGGTACTTCACCTGTTATCATTACTACATTTCATGCCTCATTCCATGCTTTTCATTCCAGATGTTTTCTCCTGTCCTTTCATAAGCAGTTAAATCTGTAAGGTTGACATATACACCCAAGGATGTCACTGATAAAGTGTTCATTTATCCTTATGAATTTGATTTTCTTTTAAATCTAGACTTTTGCAAATTCCTTTATGTTTCTGTAAACTGAATCATGTATTGAAAAGATATTTTAAAATATTTTATCTGATAGTTTTACTTGTGATAGATGGAAGGAGTTTCTGTGACATCTGCTTGCCAAATATGGAAAAATGACCTAGGATATTTCTTGGTCCTTTTAAAATATTTTTTTAATCCCCTAATGTCCAACCTTTCTTAGTCTCCTTTGCTGGTTTGTACTTTTCTTCCCAGTCTCTAAGTGTTGAGATCTTCTGGGAATCAGATTTCAGGTTTCTTCTCTTTTACATTTATATACTTCTTCTAAATGGTCTTATCTGATACTCTCTTTTAAATGTCACCTATTTGCTTGTGCCTTCCAAATTAATATATTCAGATTAGACTTTTCCCTTTGGTTCCAGATTAATCCATCTAATTGCTACCTGTTATTCCTATCTGGAAGTCAAGAAGACATCTCAAACATAAAAGGTCCAAAGATAAACCTTAATCCCTCAACTCACACTCAAATCAGATTTTCTCTTATTTCACACTTCAGTAAACAATACAACAATTCATCTAGTTACTCATGAGAAAAAGCAAAAAAAAAAAAATATTTTGCTTATTTCCTTTCCATGATCCCTGATTTCTAGTCCATGAGCAAGCCCTGTCAGTTCTGTCTTGAGCATAACCAGTTTTCAAGATTCTCCCACTATCATACTGTCTAAAATGCCATCAGATCTTAACTGTGCTTCAATACTAAGTGAACAAAGAATCCAAGTAGGTAACTGAAGAATCCTAACTAGTTTCTATTTTACTCTGTCTCTTTAAATTGTATCAACCCTGGGCTAAAACTTCCAGGGTCTCTGCGTCTTACTTAGAATGAAATACAGACTCTTATATGACATGAGCCCGTTTATGTCGGTGTATTTGCTCTATGATGTATCTTGTAAATTTCCTGTCTGCACATTCTATTTTAGCTGCACTGTTGTGTGAAAAAGAGTCCATTTCTTCTGAAACACTCACCAGTCCTTTGATTTTCCCAGTCCAGGACTTCATACTAGTCTTAAGTAAAAGCCATCTTTTAGAGGCCTTCTTTTTATGACACTATCTAAAATAATCACCCTTCACACGCAGTTCTCTAGTATCTCATACGTATGGTTTCTTTTTGGCCTTTATCACAACCTAGAGCTATTGCACATTTGTTTACTTTTTTGTAGCCTACATCTTCATACTTATTCCATACAGCATAAGGGAAAGGTCTTTGTCTAATTTTGTTTACCACTATAGCCTAAGACTAGATGATGTACATATGCATGTTGAATGAATGGATGGGCGGTCAGATAGAATACTCAGGTGAAGCTGCTCAGACTAGTGGGTCATAAGTGAATGATATGTCAGGAGGAGCACCTGAGTTAGAGTTACAGATCGAAAGGCATGGATACATGAATCACTGGCCCCAATAAAATCATCCAAGGATAGTGTGGTTAGGATAGGACCCCAAACAAGACGTGGAGCAGACCTAATCACTTTCCTTACCTATACACTCCCTAAAGACAGGACCTTTTTTCCCCCTTACTGTAGTCCCAGTACCTAGTGTAGTCCCTCACATGTTCAGTAAACTTAAATGATCCTATAAATGAATGAAATAATTAAGATTTGGAAGAAAATCCCATACAAGTGAATAGGAAGCAGTGGTAAGAGGTTTAAGAGAAGGACCAAGGAAGTGTGAGTCGATTGAAGCAGAAGCAACAGGAGTTTCAAATAACAGTCAAATAACATATGGTCTCAGAATAATTCATTGTATTCATCAAGAAAAATGGCAATACATGTCACTGATATAAATAACAACTAGGGAAGATTTATCTCTATATTTAATATATTGTATATCTACCAGGGGTTTCCCTTGTGGCTCAGCTGGTAAAGAACCCGCCTGCAATATGGGAGACCTGGGTTCGATCCCTGGGTTGGGAAGATCCCCTGGAGAAGGGAAAAGCTACCCACTCTAATATTCTGGCCTGGAGAATTCCATGGACTAAGCCCATGGGGTCACAAAGAGTCAGACATGACTGAGTGACTTTCACTTTCTTCAAACAACTTTAATGTACAGTATGAAAATGTTTCCTTCATGGCTTGCTGGCATTTCCTAGTTTTCAAGGACATTGCTCTGTTTTTAATACATTTTTGATAATGACACGTCTAAGATTTTCTTTTGGATTCATGCTCTGAGTCATGTCATGAATACATTGATGCCATGCTATCATAAAACTAATAACAATTTATCAAGATCCTAATTAAACATTTGGAAAGGCAGTATGAAATAACCATTTGAAAATTAATGAGGAGATGAGCCTGTTACTACTGAATGTCAAGGAATGGAAAATTTGCAAATAAGTCCCCAAATGTCTCTGCAACAGTCACAGTAAAAATGCAGAATTTTAGGTGAGCTAAGGAATCTCATGAGATCAGTAGGTACAACTATTATATGTTTAATCAGGGACACAGAACTTAACAGAAATTAGCTGGCTACCTAGAGATGACTCTGATGCAATGATATTGACAGGATTTTCTCTAGGTAACTGAGTCCACTATAGAACACAGCTGCTACAATCTTTCCAAAGGTAGAATTCTGCTGGGGATAAGAAAAGTGACAAATGTTGGTTATATCACTGCACCTTTAGACCCAGGCTTTCAACAACTACCCTAAAAAATATATACTAGCAGTTCATGTGCTTCTGTTTAAGGGAATATTCACAAAAACTGTTTCTTCTGGTTCTGAAATTGAATTAAGCAGAGGAAAGACCCATACAGCTTCAGAAATGAGAACAGAGAGGTTCCAGTCTGCTTCAGATCTGTCCATCCTTTCGCCTGGACAATTACCAGGAGAGATGTCTGGGTACTTTTAGATTACAGAAAGCACATCTGCACTGATTATAGCTTTAGTTAGTTGCTACATACACACATTGAAACAAACATTTTAATTTATTCATTGAAATATTATAGTTACTGTTTTAAAATATATTAATTATAAAAATAATGCCAGCTTATAAAAATCAAATAAAGTGAAAGTTGACAAGCTAAGAAACCTGTCTCAGACTCCCCTACTATTCAACATCACTCTCCCTGGAGGTCACTGTTAATGATCTGGGCTTTATCTTCTACATATTTATACGTGCCTATATACACCTAATCACATACACACCTCTATGAAGACCTTTCACTTATATAGGCCATTCTCTTGGAGGTCTGTTTCTTGCCTTTTTTCTCAAATTTCCAAGATTTCTTCCCCTGCACTGAGTCGTTGGCTGGGAGATGCCCGTGAGATGTGTGGTCCTAGTACACGTGGTAATAGATTTCAGAGTACACTGCTGGACCACTGGTCAGTTTTGCTCCCTGCGGTCAGATATATGAGAAGCACATTCTCGTAGCTGCCTGTCTCACTACTCTCAGTCTACTTTCAGTACAAGTAGCCAGCAAAATTATTTTTTAAAAGTATGTCAAATCCTATCTCTTCTTCACTCAGAATTTTTCAAAATCCCCCCATTTCATCAAGAGTAAAAGCTATATTCACACAACAGCCCCAGTGCTCTCTGCGCCCTACTTCCTGCCCCCCATCTTCTCTCCTTAGCTCTCCTACATTATATGCTGCTCTCTCTCCTTGGCCACTCTATCCTGGAGGGTATAGAGACATGTGCTCCTTGAATATACCTAGCAAGATCCAACCTCAGGCTTCCCATTTCACTGAGAAAATTGATGCAATCGCCAAAAAATTGCACTGGCTGTTCTCTCTCTTTGGGCAGCTCTTCTCCCAGATAGCTCTGTGGCCCATTGACCTATTTCGAGTCTTTGATCAGCTATTAAATTCTTGCTGAGGTCTACCTGGAACACCCTATTTAAAATAGCAGTCTTAACCTTGACACTCCTGATCCCCCAACCTAGTTCTGTTTTTGTTTGTTTCTAGCATTGATCATATGGAAGATTGTGTATACTGTATTTATTTGCATGCATATCGTCTGTTGCTCCCTACCAGAATGTAAAGTCTGCATGTAGAGGACGGCCGTCCATAGAGCCCTAGAGCCTAGAAGAGTGCCTAAGGATAGTAACCATTTATTGAACACTTGAAGAATAACAAGTGGATGGATGAGTGAATTTACACACATATTTTGGAGTTAAGTAGAGTCAGCCTGGTAGGCTCCATCAATTACCTGCTCTAAAGTAGGGATAATAATTATGTGCTAAGTTGCTTCAGTCATGTCCAACTCTTTGCGACGCTGTGGACTATAGCCGGGCAGGCTCCTCTGTCCATGGGATTCTCCAGGCAAGAATAATGGAGCAGATTGCCTTGTCTTCCTCCAAGAGATCTTCCTGACTCAGTGACTGAACATACATCTCTTATTATTCCTGAACTGACAGGTGGGTTCTTTACCACTAATGCCAGAAAGAGCACCTAAAACCTCCTTCACAGGTTGTCATGAGAACTCAGTTAGCAATTAGGTAATAATTATAAAAAGCACAAAACTGTACCTGAAATATATTAAGTGCTTAGTTAATGATATATAGTACTTTATTTTTGTTCTATGTAGTTTTTAAGGTAAAAGTGGGACCACACTATGTATATTATTCATACAACTTGATTTTTGCACTCAATGAAATACCTTCTTTTTTTTTTCAAATAGGACATACAGACATCATTTATTCATTGAACAAATGTCTTGAAGTGCTTATCTGTGTCTTTATAGCATTTGCATTCTACCTCCTCTTTCTTCCTATGACTGCATAGTATTCTATAGTATTTACATGTAATTATTTAATCATCCTTCTAATAATATGTATTTGAATGGTTTGTCATTTTTGTTAGTATATATACTTCCCTTGCAACATAATCTAACAAAAACTGAAATTGGACATGATAATAACATTGTTTATTTTTCCATATACTTTAGAAAATGCATGACAGTTAAAGTCAGAGATTACAGTATTTTTCAAATTTTTTGAACTAATATTTATCAATCTGGCTGAAGAAGTAATTTATGTATAATAACTATTTTTTAAATCCACTCTGTGTGTATATTCAGTAGACATGAGTTATTTTGTCAACCCTACTTCGATAATAGTAACTAAAGAAGTAAGATTTGAGAGGAATCAGCTGTCTTGCTTCTGAACCCAGAGACAAAATTTGTTTTAGGTAATGAAAGGTAATAAAGCTCACCCAAAGACAAAACAAATTAAAGGCCAAAGAAAGTCCTGGAAATATTTGAGTTCCTTCTTGCAATTGATTTCAGGTTCTAGATATATCCTGGAAAACCAACAAGTTGTTTAAAACCTTTCTTGTATTCTCTCTCAACAAATAGCTCTTCTTTCTCCTAAGGAATTTCAAGTTTTGTTTCTTTAACTTAAAACCAAAGAAGTCAACTGTATGTCATATATTTAGCTATAACTTGGGATATTAAAATTAAGGCAGAAATAGGCATTTATATATTCTTGGTCTACAAGTGGAGAAGGAAATGGCAACCCACTCCAGTGCTGTTGCCTGGAGAATTCTGTGGACAGAGGAGCCTGGTGGGCTGCTGTCCATGGCGTCGCACAGAGTCGGACACAACTGAAGCGACTTGGCATGCATGCATGCATTGGAGAAGGAAATGGCAACCCACTCCAATATTCTTGCCTGGCAATCCCAGGGACAGAGGAGCCTGGTGGGCTGTCGTCTATGGGGTCGCACAGAGTTGGACACAACTGAAGTGACTTAGCAGCAGCAGCAGTATCTACAAAAGAGCTGTTCATAAATTCATTGTTATATTAATCAAAGGCCTTCCAATAACATATCACATTGTTAGAAAACATGCTAGAAGATAAATATAAATCAGTTAAGAGGCACAAGATTATACATACGTTCCAGGGTATAGATTCCGTCCATACCATCCTTTGAAAACTTCTTCTCTGGTCAGGCAGATTATAGCTTTGTTGTTTCCTGGAGCTTGGGGCTAGAATTGAAACTCCTAATGAGAAACCTTTTCTTCACAAGGCTGTTTCCTCTCCCCAGGTAATTAAACACACACTCTTCAGATGACTTTGCCTGAAACAGTCCCTTTTTGATGTGCTGCTCTCACCACCCGTCATAACTACACATAATAGAAAGTTTTCCAACAAAACTGTTGTTGATAGAAGATGCTTTCTTCCTGAATATTAGGCACTTCAGTCACCGTGTATTTGATGATAACAATAATGATCTATTGCTGTTAGCGTCTGGGCACTCGCTCTTAGCCTTTCAGTTTCTGACACAAATTTCAGGTAGGCCCCTCTCTTCCTCTAGGGAAGTAAACAACTTTCTAGAAAACCTTCTGAAATTTTCCTTAACTTATTGTAGCATAATGCTTTTAAACTTTATCACGTAAAATGCACATTCAGATTCAGAAAGTGTAGAATGAAGCTTGAAATTCTGCCAAGTGACGTGGACGTTGCTGTTCTACAGGCTACACTTTGATTAGAAAGTTCCAGAAAATTTCTTATTTAGTGGTCCTGTACCGTGCTCTAATGTGATATCAAACTGCCACAAACCTTTCAGTGTATCTCTCCCTTGCAGAACAGTAGCTCCCTACCACACACTTAAAAAAAAAAAAAAAAAAAGCCAACCAGAGAGTATCAAAATCAAAACTTTTTTTCTGCTTTCATCTTCTGAGAACTGAACCATAAGTTAATTAATCCCTATATATGGGTGTGGTTCTCATGTCACTAACAGCATTCTTTGTGAAGAATATACATCAGATATCCAATAGGATGGGCAAAGACAATCAGTTTTTTTTTTTTTTTTATGAGTGGCTCTAAATGCATAGTACATAGTTTCCAATATGCATTATCTTTTGCATTCATCTTACCCTTAATATGGAAAATGGGAAATAATTACAAAGTAGCATTCTTAATTTATGCTTTTGCACTTCCACATTTTATTTCTCCCCATCTGAAATTTTGCATATCAGCTCAGTTCTATAAGCCAGTACAATTTCTTCTACCTTTTCTTCTCCCCCTATGGAAACAATTAAGTCATATAAGTAGGAGTCCACTGATTCAGTGATTATAACAATAATGGCACCGTCTTTTGTGGGGCAAATTATCCTTTTCCATTTTGAGGTGACATGCCCAGAAGACTTTAACTAGAACATTAGATGCAGCCCTGTTGTCAGTCATAGACTTTGCCAGAAATCTGTACATGTAAGGAGTAATCAAAGGACATGCTTTCTATTGATGTGGACCTGTTAGCACACGATGCCTTTGCCCCAGGGAATTGATAACAGGATGTAGCATGTAGCACTTCTAGGTCACTTTGAATCCAGCCCAAGTTGGTTGTGATTAACACTGCTAACAACAACAGCTGTTGTAGGACTAATATGAAATATGGAATGGTCTCAGTCTAGTTCACTCGTGACAAGTACCCACATCATGAAAATCATCACAATCATTAGCGCCCTTGTAGGCAGCCTTGGGAGTCTGAATGGTTTTGAAACTGAATGCCAGACTTCCCTAGAGATGAGCCCGGTGACAATAAATCAGATTCACTGGAAGCTTATTATGAGGAAAACTATTTCACTTCTTACATGGCATCTGCTCTCTAAATAATAGGATTAGATCTCTAGGGCAATTTATGTGGACCACTAAGCTGGCCATAAAATATCATAAACTCATGACATATGATTAGTTCTCCCCATTTAACACATATAAACATCTATTACAGGTAAAGACTCTGGTGCTTGTGAGGAACTTAACTCTAATCCTACCACTAATAGCATTAGGTCTTAGAAAGAACAGATGAACAGGCTTGCCCTTGAAGTAGTGTAGCTTCAGCCAGAATCCTGACCTATTAATAACTTCTGTTTTTATAAATAATTGGTCATGTTATGTTTTATAGTATAGCTATGAACTGATTTAATCAAAAATGACAAATACTTTGATCATTTTCATCTGTGATATCAATTATTTACACTTGTAAACAATATATGTATAATTTATATAATTTGGTAAATACAGTCACCTCATGCAATGATTTCTAAAGAATGCTTTGTTAGCAATAATTATAGTTTAAAAATCTAGTGTCATAATCACATACCTCAGTGGAAAGGAGTCTCTCTGATACCTTAGGCATCTTAGCAGCAGTGTGAATTTTCTAATAGCAGGAAGATGGGTTTACCCCCATCCTGCGTTGGGAGGTAGTTGTGTTTTTTCTGTGTTCTCTAAACCTTGGGTATGGGATAGAAAGAAGGATCCTTACATCTGTCTAGGCACTCCCAGTTACGCACTAATCAATTAAAGGAGCCAGGTTATCCTGGTAATTTTAAAATCCAATAACATGTTTTACATTGTCATAATCATACTTATTTGAGGATAGGCAATAAAAATCTGACAAAAAAAATACCAAGGGGAAAGCAACAGTAACAACAAAACTTTGTGTCCACTCCTAACTAGTAGAAACTGGTTTGATTATTTCTGAAAGATTATCTTCAAGTATTAAACTTTTAAAACCAAGATCTATGTTTTGCTTCTTCTTTGCCTCTTACCTTTCTCTTCAAGACCATTTCTTATTCTAAAATATTTCAAACATATATACAATAATAGAAAAACATAGCATACATTCATGTATTTGCTACCAAGATTGAACAGATATTTACATTTGTGATATTTACCTTAAATGAAAATTCAAAAATTGCAGATACATGAAAGTCCACCTCTCTCTTTTCCTTTTCATCTTTGGTCACAAAGGAAGTTGATGTAAATTACTTTTGTGTAATTTCTTGAAGTTTTATTCCGTTTGAATGTACCAAGTTTATACCATCATATTTTATATTTTAAGAATTTGAAGTAATAATATTCTGTATTTTAGAGGCTTTTTTGCCCTCAACGTTACATACTTGAGCTTTATCATATTAATGTATATAGCTTTGTTTCATTCATTTACACTGTCATATAACATTCCATTGGATGAATAAACAGCATACATCACAGCTTTCTGTTAAAGTGATCCTACAGAAGAATAATTAGGTTGTTGCTCTTTTCTCCTAAGGCAAGTAATGCTTCAATGAGCATCACAATAAATGTCTCCTCAGGCATCTGTGTAGTATTTTCTCTAGAATAGACTTGTAAGTGGAGCTGCTGACAATAATTTATGGCCATATTCAGATTTACTAAATGTTAACCAAATTACTCTCCAAAATGTTTGTACCGTTTAACACTTCCAACAGCAGCAGTTACCGTGTGGCCTCATCCTAACCAACTCCTGGTATTGTTGTTTTTTTTTTTTTTAAAGATAATATAGTTGTAAAACATCTCATTTGTTTTAATTTCTCTTCCCCTGAAATATCAGTGAGAACTTTGAGCATCATTCCATATTTCATTAGTCATTAGGGTTGCCTTTCCATTTTCAAGTCTTTTCTGTTTACTTGTCTTTCATTTTTATTTGCTGACATTTCTATATTTCGATCTCGATTATTTTGAGTTAAAAGACTTCTAACTCTCATAGGATGAAACTTTTCTAAAAGATGTGGCATCCAAAAAATTTTTAAGCAATTAAAATCTTCACTTATTTCCTGAAGATAAAGAGATAAGTCATAACACTTAGTGAAACTTTTTTAAAATTCTGTGCACAGTTTTATTTTCCTCAAAGAAAGTGAAAGTGTTAGTCGCTCAGTCATGTCTGACTCTTTGCAACTCCATGGACTGTAGCCTTCCTGTCCCCTCTATCCATGAAATTCTCCAGGTATGAACACTGGAGTGGGTTGCCATGCCCTCCCCCAGGGAATCTTCCCAACCTAGAGATCAAGCCCAGGTCTCCCACTTTGCAGGTGGATTCTTTACTGTCTGAGCCACCAGGTATATTCTTTGCCATCTGAGCCAACAGGGATAGAGCTCAGTTGCTGTCTTTTTTCTTTCTGACCATGCTCCCTATTTTTCGCATTCAAGTTTCTCTTTCTTCCCACTCTGTGTTCCCCACTCATAGCCAATTATTGACCACTATTGTCTCCTCAACTCAAGCACATTTTCACCTTCTCTCCCTCCAGAAACATTTGACCCTTCCAGTGTTAATGGGTCTTTTCAATTACCTCTCCCAGTCATTAATTAACTGGAGGCTGAAGGAACCAGAGTCCTAGGACTAGATGGAGCAGCTGGGAATAGAAGAAACTGTAAATACTCAGGTGAATTGTTCTCCCTGTCAGTCCTAATTAAAGATTTTCTCATCTTTATTTGGAATTTAAAGTATCCAACTTGGTTTGTCATACCCTCTGTTTGGAATTGTTACTCTAATCCCTCTACTTTTATGAATTTTGCCTTATAATACTGCCAACAAGAAAATTAATAATAACCAGTGGGGTTTCAATTTTAGCTATCACATGTGTATATACTAGCCAAACACATAATATGCATTCCAATTCATATCCAATTTTATGTTCAATATTTATAATATTTTTATTGATAATTATTTTAATATTGTACAAAAGATAAACCTTTTGTCTGTCACTGTCTCATATATGTCCTAGAAAATATATTTTCATCTCTGGGAACAACATTGCTTTCCCCATGAAATTTACATTTTTCAATTTCTTTTATGCACAAATTGCTAAACTATTCTTTAAAAAAATTTTAATAATTTACCAAATTAAACTCATATTACAACTAGGGTATAGACTATTGTCTGGCTTTATCTTTCTACCTAACTATTTCTAAATTTATAAGTTCAGAAAGTTGTCTATGTTAGACATATTCATTCACATATTATAAATATATGGCAAAATATAGTTGCTTAATATTGTAAATATTTTCTCTATGGTAATGAAATAGTGTGTTATGTACATATAATTTCTTTTCCACTATTATTTTAGATAAAAAATATGATTTCACTGAAATAACTTCCATCTGTAATGATTTTCAGGATTGTATTATTTTCATAGTTGGTAATTATTATAGGAATTTGTCCTGATTCGGGTATGGTATTTGCTGAAGTTTATTTTTGTACTACGTATTAAAAATCTGTTGCTCAGCAGACAAAAGATAAAACTAATGTTACAGAGACATTTCTTTTTAACGTACTAAAAATAAGAATTTCTAAAAATCTCAACTGTGACAATTTCCTGCCTGCTTAAATCTTTTAATGACTACAGGTCACCTGCAAGTAACAGTCAGACTCCTTAGGTGAAGTATAATGCATTGCATCATCTGACTTCCTCCTTCCATTTTGCAGTGTGTTACCATTCCCTTACTCAGAGTTTATTTAATGACAGAAATAAATGTGATGTAATGGCTTTACACCAATGACATAATTTCTTGCCTTGCTGTCTGATCATACTCTTTATTCTGTCTGGAATGACATTACTTTCTTTTGTTTGCTGATATAACTTATACATATCTACAAGGTTCAATTCATTCATTAATTGACAACTCCATGAAGCCTTCTCTGACCAGTGGTTTTTGAGTTAGGTTTCAAGGTTGATTTTGTTCCCACTAATGCAAAATATATTTCTATCTTAGTCTCCTCATTATTCTGGACACATATACATATATCTGTTTTACTAATCAGATTCCAGGACCTTTAATTTTAGAGACTGAACTTAATTATTTTCATATGGCGTGTACTTAGCATAATGCCTGGTATGTATGCTCAGTGAGGGCCTTGTGCAATGAACTGAAGTATTCTGTTGCCTAATTATGTATGGTTGATATAAAAAGTACCAGTTAACTTTTTGTCTTTTCTTTAAAACAGACTACACAAAATTTCAACCAAACAGAAATTTCGTATGTTTTAATAATGGTCATAACTACTCAAATATAGCAAAAGCATGTGTATTCTTTTAAAATATTCTGTAAAGGAACTGCTTTTTACTTTCAAATGAGCATTCTTCCATTTATTTGGAGTGGGTGCAGTTGATTTTTTTTAACATTGTTTCTAAACTAGGCTTATGTACAAAACATTTACCTTAAGCAGCAGATAGAAATTGCTAGTGTTTAAGTAAACTCTCTTTTCCTATATGCATTCCTACTTCATGCAGTATTACAAAAATTATAAGAATTGTACTGTAAAACAGAATACTGAGATACTCCAAAAATGTTAGTAATGTAAACTGAAATTGTCACCTAAAAAAATTGCATTTTTCCATTGAAAATTTCCTTTGAAGCCCTGCTAATGTGGTTCCAGGTTATTCAGTAGCACATGAGGTAGAGTGAGTTAGCATTTCTTCCCTGACAGAACTGCCTAGAATTCTTGTTATTTCCCATGCTATGTCTGTGTGTACGTGCTCAGCCGCTCAGTCGTGTCCAACTCTTTGCGACTCCATGGACTGCAGCCTGTCAGGCTTCTCTGCCCATGGGATTTTCCAGGCAAGAATACTGTACTAGTCTATTATCTATAGATTTTGGCAGGGGGAGGAGGGGGGGAGCCTATCTGAACCTATTTCCTTTGATGAACCCTAAAATGGTTCCACGTTAATGCATTCTGCCTCTGCTTCATTGCAAATTCACTTTTAAAACTCAGCTAGTCAAAATGCTCTGTATCTTAACCAAGGATTTAAGCTTGTATTTCTGAGAAGAAATTAAACATTTTTCTATAGGGAAATTGTGGTCTGTCATTGATCATGTAGTATTCTTGGTGGTCTCCATTGATGATATGCATGTTTATAATTCTGTATGGTGAATTAACTAAAAGAAATATTTTTGATTAATTACAACTGCTGGAAAATATTAACTTAAAAATCTCAGAACTCTTAAAGGTGCTTTGGAAGTTCTCTTCGACATATTGTTTAAGTAAAGAAGTTGCTGTTCATTTTTAGAAGGTTGCAGAACGAATGAAATGAAGGATTTTTTTTGGCTCTTTACAGACATTAAAATTCATATGTAAGACATGACTATTTTATGTCATCTGTTATTTTTAGTATCTATTTTATTACTTCTCTTAATATTTTGATAACTAAAGCATTTTTCCCATACCGTAAGTTTTTGTGTAATGTGTTAAAAATTGCTTTTCAGTATTAGCCTGCTCCTAATTTAGAGAGCATGTTACAAGATAAAGCACTTTATATATTCAGTGATGGATAGTATTACCATTTTCCAGTTGAGAAAACCAGCTGAGTAGTGACATTAATGTCAGTGAAACTATATCTATTTTCAAAGGTTAGATTATTTTAATATAATTGTATAATGGGTGAAGTTCAACAATTGGGAAATAAGTAACAACTATAGTTACTAGTGAGTTTGAAAGAGCCAAATGTGTAATGACTTGTAAATCATTTTTTATTTAAAATGAAAATATGTATTTCGTTAAACAAGGTACATGATATTAAAAAAAAATATGTAGCTGGCAGCTAGCTGTTGAGCTTCCCTGGCGGCTCAGATGGTAAAGAATCTGCCTGCAACATGGGGGACCTGGGTTTGATGCCTGAGTGGGGAAGATCCCCTGGAGGAGGGCATGGCAACCCACTCCAGTATTCTTGCCTGGAGAATCCCATGGGCAGAGGAGCCTGGTGGGTTGCAGTCCATGGGGTCGCAAAGAGTCAGGCTGAGCAACTAAGCATAGCACAGCACAGCTGTAGAACAATCACCAATAGAAGACACTCAGTTCAGTCGCTCAGTTGTGTCCGGCTCTTTGCGACCCCAAGTTTCGCAGCACGCCAGTCCTCCCTGTCCATCACCAACTCCCAGAGTCCACCCAAACCAATGCCCATCGAATTGGTGATGCCATACAGCCATCTCATCCTCTGTCGTCCCCTTCTCTTCCTGCCCCCAATTCCTCCAAGCATCAGGGTCTTTACAATGAGTCAACTCTTTGCATGAGGTGGGCAAAATACTTGAGTTTCAGCTTCAGCATCAGATCTTCCAATGAACACCCAGGACTGATCTCCTTTAGGATGGACTGGTTGGATCTCCTTGCAGTCCAAGGGACTCTCAGGAGTCTTCTCCAACACCATAGTTCAAAAGCATCAATTTTTCGACGCTCAGCTTTCTTCATAGTCCAACTCTCACATCCATACACGACCACTGGAAAAACTATAGCCTTGACCAGACAGACCTTTGTTGGCAAAGTAATGTCTGTTCTTTTTAATATGCTATCTAGGTTGGTCATAACTTTCCTTCCAAGGAGTAAGTGTCTTTTAATGTCATGGCTGCAATCACCATCTGCAGTGATTTTGGAGACCAAAAAAATAAAGTCTGAAACTGTTTCCAGTGTCTCCACATCTATTTCCCATGAGGTGATGGAACCAGATGCCATCATCTTAGTTTTCTGAATGTTAAGCTTTAAGCCAACTTTTTCACTCTCATCATTCACTTTCATCAAGAGGCTTTTTAGTTCCTCTTCACTTTCTGCCATAAGGGTGGTGTCATCAGCATATCTGAGGTTATTGATACTTCTCCCAGCAATCTTGATTCCAGCTTGTGCTTCATCCAGCCCAGCGTTTCTCATGATGTACTCTGCATATAAGTTAAATAAGCAGGATGACAATATACAGCCTTGATGTACTCCTTTTCCTATTTGGAACCAGTCTGTTGTTCCATGTCCAGTTCTAACTGTTGCCTCCTGACCTGCATACGGGTTTCTCAAGAGGCAGGTCAGGTGGTCTGGTATTCCCATCTCTTTCAGAATTTTCCACAGTTTATTGTGATCCACACAGTCAAGGGCTTTGGCATAGTCAATAAAGCAGAAACAGATGTTTTTCTGGAACTCTCTTGCTTTTTTGATGATCCAGAGGATATTGGCAATTTGATCTCTGGTTCCTCTGCCTTTTCTAAGACCAACTTGAACATCTGGAAGTTCACGGTTCACGTATTACTGAAGCCTGGCTTGGAGAATTTTGAGCATTACTTTACTAGCGTGTGAGATGAGTGCAATTGTGTGGTAGTTTGAGCATTCTTTGGGGTTGCCTTTCTTAGGGATTGGAATGAAAACTGACCTTTTGCATTCCTGTGGCCACTGCTGAGTTTTCCAAATTTGCTGGCATATTGACTGCAGCACTTTCACAGCATCATCTTTCAGGATTTTCAACAGTTCAACTGGAATTCCATCACCTCCACTAGCTTTGTTCTTAGTGATGCTTTCTAAGGCCCACCTGACTTCACATTCCAGGATGTCTGGCTCTAGGCGAGTGATCACAGCAATGTGATTATCTGGCTCGTGAAGATCTATTTTGTACAGTTCTTCTGTGTATTCTTGCCACCTCTTCTTAATATCTTCTGCTTCTGTTAGGTCCATACCATTTCTGTCCTTTATCGAACCCATCTTTACATGAAATGTTCCCTTGGTATCTCTAATTTTTTTGAAGAGATCTCTAGTCTTTCCCATTCTGTTGTTTTCCTCTATTTCTTTGCATTGATCGCTGAGGAAGGCTTTCTTCTCTCTCCTGACTATTCTTTGGAACTCTGCATTCAAATGGGAATATCTTTCTTTTTCTCTTTGCTTTCCACTTCTCTTCTTTACATAGCTATTTGTAAGGCCTCCTCAGACAACCATTTTGCCTTTTTCCATTTCTTTTCCATGGGGATGGTCTTGATCCCTGTCTCCTGTACAGTGTCATGAACCTCTGGTCCATAGTTCATCAGGCTCTCTGTCTATCATATCTAGTCCCCTAAATCTGTTTCTCACTTCCACTGTATAGTCATAAGGGATTTGATTTAGGTCATACCTGAATGATCTAGTGGTTTTCCCTTCTTTCTTCAATTGAAGTCTGAATTTGGCAATAAGGAGTTCATGATCTGAGCCACAGTCAGCTCCCGGTCTTGTTTTTGCCAAGATACCCTTCGTCCAAGGTAAGGAGCAGCGGCTGCACTTTGCTGGAGCAGCCGTGAAGAGGTACCCCACGTCCAAAGTAAGAGAAATCCAAGTAAGTCGATAGGTGTTGCGAGAGGGCATCAGAGGGCAGACACACTAAAACCGTTATCAAAGAAAACTAGTCAATCTGATCACAGGACCACAGTCTTGTCTAACTCTATGAAACTAAGCCATGCCGTGTGGGGCCACCCAAGACTGTCAGGTCATGGTGGAGAGGTCTGACAGAATGTGGTCCACTGGAGAAGGGAATGGCAAACCACTTCAGTATTCTTGCCTTGAGAACCCCATGAACAGTATGAGAAGGCAAAATGATAGGATACTGAAAGAGGAATTCCCCACGTTGGTAGGTGCCCAAAATGCTACTGGAGATCAGTGGAGAAATAACCCCAGAAAGAATGAAGGAATGGAGAAATCAAAAACAATACCCAGTTATGGATGTGACTGGTGATAGAAGCAAGGTTCGATGCTGTTAAGAGCGATATTGCATAGGAACCTGGAATGTTAGGTCCATGAATCAAGGTAAATTGGAAGTGGTCAAACAGGAGATGGCAAGAGCGAATGTCGACATTCTAGGAATCAGCGAACTAAAATGGACTGGAATGGGTCAATTTAACTCAGATGACCATTATATCTGCTACTGTGGGCAGGAATCCCTTAGAAGAAATAGAGTAGCCATCATGGTCCACAAAAGAGTCCTAATGCAGTATTTGGATGCAATCTCAAAAATGACAGAATGATCTCTGTTCATTTCCAAGGCAAACCATTCAATATCATGGTAATTCAAGCCTATGCCCCAACCAGTAACGCTGAAGAAGCTGAAGTTGAACAGTTCTGTGAAGACCTACAAGACCTTTTAGAACTAACACCCAAAAAAGATGTCCTTTTCATTATAGGGGACTGGAATGCAAAAGTAGGATGTCAAGAAACACCTGGAGTAACAGGCAAATTTGGCCTTGGGGTACAGAATGAAGCAGGGCAAAGGCTAATAGAGTTCTGCCAAGAGAACGCACTGGTCATAGCAAACACTCTCTTCCAACAACACAAGAGGACACTGGAACCCACCAAAAAGAGATACCTTTCATCGAAGTACAAAGGAGAAACCACAACAATACTGTAGTGGGGCACAGTCATGATAAAATCAAATCCTACACCCACTGGGTGGGCGACCCGCAAACTGGAAAACAGTAATATCAAAGAAGTTCTCACGCTGTTCTACAGGTGGTAGGCCTCACACCAGGCTCCTGGGCATCTGGCCAAGGGACTGGGAATCCACAGGGAATCTGACACTGAAGGCCAACGGGATTTGATTACATGACCTCCACAGGACTATAAATAAATAAAAACACTGATACCTGATATTTACAAATGCCACTTGCTCTGAGGGCATTGTTTTATGTCATTAGCACTTCTTGTTGCCGACAAGAGTGCTAAGGCCAATCTGGTTCTTATTTCTGTGTCAGTGACCACGATGAGTTTAATTTTGCCCCTACTCCCCAAAAGAGATTTGTGGAAGTTCTAACCCCAAGCACATCAGAATGTGACTTTACCTGCAACTACAGTCATTGCAGATGTGATTAGGTACATTATGGGAAGATGATACTGAAGAGGGTAGACCCCTAAGCCAGTATAACTTTTGTCTTTGTTAAAATAAAAATGTCCTGGTGAAGACAGAGACACAGGGAGAATGTCTTGTGATGAGGAAGGTGAAGACTGGAGTTTTGTAGATGCAAATCATGGAATAAAGATTGCCAGCCAACAATCAGCGCTAGAAAGAAGCAAGAGAGGCTTCCCTTAATGGTTTCAAAGGAAGCATGGCTCTGCAACACCTTGATTTTAGACTTCTACCCTCCCAAACTATAAGAAAATAAATCTGTCATTTTAAGTCACCCAGTCGATGGTACTTCATTATAGCTGCCCTAGGAAGCTAATACAGTGACCCTGTTTCTTTTTCTAGAATATTTGGAACATTTATTTATCTGATTTTTGTTCTGCCATGTTACAACTTGTCTAACAGTAGTTTTTTTTCTTTTTATGTCTTGTGCTTTATACTTTGGGTGTTTCTATCACAAGAAAACTGTTCAACTTAAGAAAATTCTTTGAGATAATTTTATAACTTTATTTCACCATCTTTTTTCTTTTGTTTTTTGGAGGAATTCCTATTAGAAAGCTGTTGGAGCTTTCTAATAGGGATTAGAAATATACCAATATTCTCAAATATGCCAAATTCTTACCAGGTCCCGCTGTTCTTTTGCCGAGACTGCTCTTCCATTTTTCCCAGGTATAACTCCTGCAGAACTCAGCTTGAAAGCCTTTTTATTATAAAATATGTCCTTTTATCATTCGCTCTTCATTCCGTTGTTTTCTTTTAAAATAAATTATTAAAATATAGTTGCTTTACAATGTTGTTAGTTTTTGCTGACAGCAAAGTGAAGCAGCTATATGTATACATATATCCTCTCGTTTTTGGATTTCCTTCCCATATAGGTCGCCAGGGAAACTTGAGTAGAGGTTTCCATGCTATAGAGTAGTTTTTTGTTGGTTATCTATTTTATGCATTGTAATGTATATATGTCAATCCCAATCTCCCAGTTCATTTTACCCACTTTTCCCCACTTGGTGTCCACACCTCTGTTCTCTACATCTGTGACTCTATTTCTGCTTTGCAAATAAATTCATCCCCTCCATCATTTTCTTGATAATCATATTTTTCTCAGTCCCTAAAGATTTATTTGTTTGGTGAGGACAGAAAACAAGTGTCTCATGTTGAGCACTATATTCCTTATACCTAGTGTCATGTCTGGAACACAACAAGTGCCCGATAAATATTTGATGGAGGTGGAATAGACACTAAAATGAGTAATTTTATATAAAATGTGTTAGTGGAATAAATTTTGTTTTAGAGAAGTGATAACGGGTTAAACAGTAAAATCAACCATGATGCGAAGAAGTAAAAACTCGTTACAAAATTATGTTTCTTACTTAACTTGTGTATTTTTAATAGTCCCACTACGTTAAATCAAGCCTGTTTGTATTCAGATTTTCCAAGCTGACCTTGCTTGAAATTGGAAGCATTTTTAGAATAACTCATGCACCAAGAAAAGAGTACAATGCTCTAGTGATGCAAGGCCCCTGAGGGTAGAATATCAAGTGAAATATTCATGAAGCTTAAGTGCAAGAGATATCAGATTTTCTGTGGTAGTTTAACACTCTATTTCTATATAACGGAGTTGTAAAATGAAGAATATGAGAGAAGATAAATATTTAGGATAATGCAGAAGACATATAAAGTGAATTCTTGCCTGTTGAATTTTGCAGCTCTTTCCGTTCCAAGTGTGTGTGTGTGTGTGTGTGTGTGTGTGTGTGTGTGTGTGTGTGTGTTCATGTTCCCCTATTGAGTCACATCAGATGCTTCTTTATAATCATTTTGAAAATTAATATTAAGATCTATAGGGATTTGGCTATTCCTACATGGGTTAGCCTCTGATTGTCATTCATGTGTGGCCATTTGAAATTGAGATGCATTTTCTTCATTTATTTTGTATGAAAAATAAAAGATGGAGCATGATGTCTTAATAATTGTGTAAGTTTTGTAAGGTAGTTCCTGTGGGAGAAATATAGCCATTATTTCGTCAGACTATTACCCATGGTCAATCATATGCTTTCTATGACACTTATTTTCTAAGGTGTTCAAGAAAAATATATGATGAAAAGAGTATTGGAAAATATGTAAGATGCAGTGCCGGGGTCTAGCCCCAGCAGGATCCAGGGGAACCCTCAGGATGAACGGCGTCGGCAAATGAGACAGAGAGTGAGACAAAGCTTGGGGCTGAGTCTGAAGTTTATTTTTGCACGGCCCCTTTATACCCTTAACAACATCTTTGGGGGAAGTGCATATTGCTTACACACAGGGCATCTCAAAACATTACAGCAACTTGACCTTCAACAGAAACTGGATGTCACCCACATACTTTTTCATTCACAAGAGTCTTTCTTATCATTTGGCCTTCAGGCCTGCTGACATTTTATGGCTTGCACCTGGTGTGACTTAAGCAACTTCAGTAGCCGACCCTGTTTTTCTTATAATTAATCTATTTTCTTTCTAATAAGTGTCATCTCTATGGGAACTAGATAGGATTACATTTTTACAGAACAGAAATGCGAAGGACTGCAGAAACAGCAGATATGGCACAAAACAGGCTCTTAGTCTAAAAGTTAACTACCTGCAAGAAGTCACCAGCTAATCTCTATCTAAAGTATTTTCTATTAGGCACATTTGTGGCTATCATATTTGTGGAGCTTTTCTCACTCCGTGAAGGGGCCTATGCTTAATAGTTTCTTTTGTTAGCGTACTGTGCTTAGGATGTTTAGAACAATCAAGAGCATTTTGTGCAATGAGATCACACATTTATCAAACAAGCCAGAATGCCAGCAAAATGTTTGAATGGAAGCATTTCCTTCCTCTCTGGCCCCTTCATAGGGTACCAGCGTCCAGAAGATTTATTAATTAGGGTTTTAAGTTGGTCCTCATTCAGTGAAAGAGGAGGAGAGCTCTAGGCAGGCAACACAAGAATCTGCAACACGGCAAACAAGAACAACAGCAGAAAAGGGGGGAGGATACAGGGTGGGGTAGAGGCCGAGGCCAACCTGGAGGGTCCCTTATCCTAGACGGCCTTGCCTGTCAGGTTTTTTCCTCGTGACCTCGTCATGGATGGGGTCCCGGACGGCCTTGCCTGCCCGGTATTTTCTTCATGACCTCGTCACGGGCGGGACCCCCCATAATGGCTCCCGGCAATGCAGTCATCTTTCAGAGTCCGTTATGTTGAAAACAGTCACTAAAAGTTAAATGGGTAATAAAGTAATAAAAAAACCTTGCTATGTATATTTCTCTAATGGTATATCTTTCTCCTGTGATTATTTTATTCTAATTCTTCATCTGAAAGATAAAAAAGTCTTTGTTTGGTTTTTGAAAAGCAAATTATTAAACATAGCAAGCTCAACCTTGTTTCAAAGCCTCTGCACAGGATGCTATCCCCCCTTCCAGCTTGTGACTATCTTATTCTCAGATTTTAGGTCACCATATAGTATGTGAAATATTAGAGTTAAACAGAATTAGTAAGCTGAGAAATTATTTTAACCTATAGTATCTTTGTTTTGTGATATTCTTGAATATTTAACTTATAAAATGTATTAATGGTCCAGCAATATCTTAGATTGATAATATCTAGTCTGGTTTACATTCTGTTTTAAATACTTGCACCAATATTTTTTTCTTTTAGAGCAGTAGCTGTGATATGATCTGAAATTTAAAATGAGAACCTACTTAAAGTGCTAATTATAGATAAAATGCACAGTGCTCCCTGTTGGATTGAGAAGCCTTATACTTGTTTCCAGTATATTTCAGATGTGGGAGATTACAGGAAGGTCATATCCTCCTCACAGCTGTTGAATGAATGATGACCAGAAGAATCATGTTAATTGGCAGCACTGTCACAAATGGCATATTTATAAATCTTATTTTTATGGCCAAGATCCCATAAAGATAAGACCTCATGAGAGTAAACATGACTGAAACAGATAAATCATAATTCATGGCCTAAATAAGGGCAATACTATTACTGATATATTAGACAAAAAATTCACAGTTATCTTGAATTTAAAATTAGTATTCTTTCAATCTGAAAAATGTGATTTGCTTGACAGCAAAATATTTTTACAGCTGTGTAATGAAAATCAAAGAGAAAACTATACTGGCACCTGAATTCACATCACTATTGTCATTACTATTATGTTTTTAGGAATGTGTCATGGTCAGATGTTTACACATAGAAATGAAAGGAGTCGTACTCGAAAATTTTCCTGTAGCTTTGATTTTGTTCAATCCCCCTTCTGCACAGTACTCTAAAGTGGTGTTCCCGCCTTTTGCTTTTCTAATTCCTCTTTTATTTCTCTTCTCTGATCTCGCTCTATTTTTATTCTTCTTATTTCTCCCCACCCTAATCACAGCCCAAAAGTGACAGATGAGTGTGGGGAAAAACACAGTACAAAATGGGGAAATCAATTGTTCCATTCTTATCTCATAAACTCAGTTTACTCAGCAAATCCTTTTCTATAATTTAGTAGTCATGAAAATTAGTTATTTTAAGAGTAAAATATCTCTTCTGGCTCATTCAAAAGTTGAGGTAGTCAACATTGTGGTGTTACCTGAAACCTGAAAATAAGCAAATTTTTCCAATTGAATCTCATCTTAACAGATTTTTAGCATAATATCAATGTCAGAGAGGTTTGAATAGACTAGGATAAGCCTCTGGTAAATCTGAGAATGCTACAAACCTATTTTAGACCTCTTCACTATTTTGTTTAAGGATTCAGAAGTAGGCATCATTTAAGTTTTGGTAAGTAACATCTCTGCAGCAAGCTTACTGAGCTGATGTCATGGGGCTGGTGGCCCTCCTACTTTCCTATCCCAGCACTTATTGGAGTTCATCTTCTCAGTTATTGTTATCCGCTGGCCATCTTTTCCTCCCATCACCACCACACTTTCTGAGCTATCTGTGGATTGGAACTGAAGGCCTTCACTGGCTTCCACACAGTAGCTTTCTGCCATCTTTCACACCACTTCCATCCATCTTGGTTTATAGCCTCAGACTAGCATGTGAATTTCACACTGCACTGTGAGCTGGATTTATTTATGTTGTTGCAGAATATGTCCCAAGTTTTTTTTTTTTTAAATTAGTCATTTTTATCATCTTCAAATATTTGAAGCATTTTTATTCATTTTTCTTGGTAGCCTGTAACAGGTCATCAAATTTAATTTTTATTTACTTTCCCTTTATTTATAAGTACATATGTGTTAAGTCACTTCAGCCATGTCTGACTTTTTGCAACTCTATGAACTGTAGCTTGTCAGACTCCTCTGTCCATGGGATTCTCCAGACAAAAATACTGGAGTGGGTTGCCATTTTCTTCTCCAGGGGATCTTCCCAACTCAGGGATCAAACCTTGATCTCCTGCATTGCAGGCAGATTCTTTACCATATGAGCCACCAGGGAAGCCCTCTATAAGTACATTAAGACATAATTTTATTGCACTTGAAACATTTTTTCTTGTTATTTTTTGTGTGGATGATATATCATTCTTGCCAAAAAGAAAACTATAGTAACAGATGATATGTCATATTTAACAGTTTATTTGATTTGCAGAAAAAGCAAAGAAGTTTTATACCCTATATGTGGTGGTTAAAAAAAAAATTATTCCTCTTGAAGTCAGTTTACATCATAGTTCCTGGCATTTATCTTGTTGTTGTGATCATAGTGATTATAACAGGTATTTTCATTGTATGCAAGGTACTGATACAAGCATTTTCAGGGTATTTACTAATTTATTACTAATAACTCTGTATGATAGGCACTACTTATTATTCTTATTTTACATATGAGGAAACTGAGGTACAATAGATTTTGGGACTTGCCCAAAATTACCAAGTTAGTTAAAGGGCCTGGATTCTGTCCCAGGCAGTATGGCTCCAGAGACTGCCATTTAAATACCACCCTTTGCTGCTTCTCTTTTTAAAAATAAAGCTGATCTCTGCTTTGGACAGTATTAAAAATTTATAATTTGAAAGCATTTTCTAGTTTCTGTGTTTATAAAATGCTGGTCAGCCAGTCTTGGGGAGCACAAAAGTTCTTTGAGATTTAACAAACCATGATAATCTGAGTCCTTTTATAGTTGTGAAATGTTTAAATCCATAAACCAGAAAATTGCATGCTTAGTTTGATTAAAAATCTCTATGAAAGCAGGAAGACTTGCTAAGATAGCATCTTTAAAGATTAGTATTTTGGTTTGTTGTTATGTATGTAATTTTCCCATCATATATATAATATGTATATATGTATATATGTATATATATGTATATGTGTATATATATATATACACATACACATACCATATTGCTTATCTTATTTAAGTAAAACTATTTTAAAAGTTATTCAATATAAGTTAAAATACACTCACAAGAAAATAATTACCAATTTTACAGACATATAGTTAAGAATACTATTTGGTTAAATCTATTCTATACCCTAAATATTAATTTAGATAGATAACAACATGTGCATGTGTTTGAACCAGGGCTGAAAGTGAAACATATATCTGTAAAGATGTGCCACTTAAATTTGGATTCAAATTTGTAAGCCATGATTACATATTAGAAGAGCAATGAAATGCAAATAAAATGAATAATTTATAGTAAGTGTCAACACAGTTAATGAAAATGTCTGAAGCGAAGTGTTTAAATCATTCCTAATGCTGCTGGACTCACAGCCTTCACCTGTACTTTGGAAAATGGATAAACACCATCTCCTAGAAAAGTCTTTGTACCTCTGGGGTTTCTGAGACATTGTCTTTCATGGATTGCTCCCACCTAGGCACTGGGGCAGTCCTCATTTTATGGAGCTTCTGCTCACAATCTTTGGCGAATTTACCAGTCTGAATATCGAAAACCAACTAAATACCTAGTGGGAAAATAATTCAAGAAGCTATGAAAAGTTGCTTGCTTTTACAAAGCAGTAAATATAATTTTTTATTCTTTGGTGCATTCACAGAAACATTGTAAAGAATGAACTGTACATGTAAAACTTCACAGAATGAACAATAATAGATAGTCATCACACTTAGGAAGAAACCTGTCTTCTTAACTGAGTGAATAAATGTTTGTTTGTTTGTTTGTTTATTATTAGCTTGGACACTCTGCTCTGTTGCTGCTGAAACTATCTCTGAAGGCAAATTCCATTCATACTTTCACTTGAGAGATGCAGTCACTATGAAGAATATTGTCATAACTCAATGAGAATATTAAAGCTTCTTTCATACATAAGTATATTTCCACACATGCATTTCATTATCATGCGAAAATTATAGGAAGATGTCACAATTTATACATATATATATGTGCACATATATCATCATTTTCACATGAAAATGAAATCTGTCCTCTCTCCAACACAGTACCTTTGAAAGGCTAATACATTACTGTAGTTTTATATTTACCCCATTACTTGTAGTTTTCTATAAAACAGGCTCTCTAAGCTGATTTTCAACTGAATAATCTTAAGAAGGAATAGAAAGCTGAATTTTTTTTTTCTTTTTCTGTCAGGGTAATGCTTGGATGAAATAAATGACAACTCATTTTGCTGTATTTCTTAGTATTTGATATATTTCTTTTTTCCTTTCCATTCATGTAAATTATATGGATAATATTTTCAAGTTAAGAGAACATGGTGAAAAAATGTATGCTAGAACTTAGCTTCTTCTATCCTCACAGAATTTGGCAGTTTTGAACATACTAGAAAAACAGAATGCTGAAGATTGAAGAGTTGTAAAAGATCCTCTAATCATTTTTTTTTCATTTTACATAGAAGAAACTGAGACTCATAGACAGCATATGTCTTTGCTAAGGGTCAATGAATGTGAAATCACAAATTAGAAATAGCACCAACTCCCCCTGCTTCAGAACAGTTACTTCAACTGCCGTTCAGTTCAGTTCAGTCGCTCAGTTGTGTCCTACTCTTTGCGACCCCATGAATCGCAGCATGCCAGGCCTCCCTGTCCATCACCAGCTCCCGGAGTTTACTCAAACTCATGTCCATCGAGTCAGTGATGCCATCCAGCCATCTCATCCTCTGTTGTCCTCTTCTCCTCCTGCCCCCAATCCCTCCCAGCATCAGGGTCTTTTCCAATGAGTTAACCCTTCGCATGAGGTGGCCAAAGTACTGGAGTTTCAGATTCAGCATCATCAACTGCAGTACTTTGCTTTAAACACAAAACAAATAATAAGTCTAATGCAATAACAATAAAAATGTCTCATCTATGGCTTAAGCACAGATAAGTAGATTAATGCTATATCTTAACTGTAATGTAATAAATAAATGTAAGAAAATAACTTTAGGAGATAGTGAAGGACAGGGAAGCCTGGTGTGCTGCACTCCATGGGGTCGCAAAGAGTCAGACAGGACTGAGCATATAAACAACAAGAAAATAATGTGAGTAGGAGAAGGGATGGGTGACTCAGATGGTAAAGAATCCACCTGCAATGCAGACATGGGTTTGATTCCTGGGTTGGGAAGAGCCCCTGGAAGAGGGCATGGCAACCCACTCCCAGGATTCTTGCCTGGAGATTCCCCATGGACAGAGGAGCCTGGTGGGCTACAGTCCATTGGGTCATAAAGAGTCGGACATGACTAAGTGACTGAGCACAGCACAGGAGAAGGGATATTAAAAATCATTATTGCATCTCTTTTTTTTCCTTTTTCACAAAAATGAGTAAAAGGGTGATCTTCATAATCTGATGTTTGCTGATTTGAGGAAGACCAGGAATTAATGGCATGTTATGCATACATAGAGCTCAGAACATTTTATATCTTGTTCAGAGTAAAATAGATTTATTTCATTTATAGAAAAACCCTAAAGAGTGGCAAATATAGAATACCGAGACATCAGCAGAAATTTTAAGATTTCCAGGAGAAGTCTGTCATTGTTTTGTAAAAACACCCGACACCTGCAAGATAAAGGACAGACTTCTTAACACTGTCTCTGCAGCATCCTTCATTGTTCCCACCACCACTGTCCACCTGCTTTTCTCTTCATTCACCTCTAGACAACCCAGGCTTTAGCAACTCTAAAGAACTGTCAGTTTGTAGAAGCTACCATTACACACGATGTTTCTTCCAGTTGCATTTCTCAGCAATGTCCTTCCAAGGCGTTATCATGTTATTATTAGGGAAGATAGTTGGGCTTCACTGGTGGCTCAGATAGTAAAGAATCTGCCTGCAATGAGGGAGACCTGAGTTCGATCCCTGAGTTGGGAAGATCCCCGGGTTGGGAAGATTCCCCGGGAAGATACAGAAAATAATATTAAGAACTGGTAACATCAGAAAGTACAAAGTCAGTAAACTACAGTCTGGGTGTGAGAAGCAGATTTGGATTAAGTCCTCATGGATCATCTGCAGAGTAATCAGCAAAGAGTTTGAGTGCTAGATAATATAATGCAGGGAGGGATTGAAAAATAGACTAAGAATAAATATTGTTTGAGTATCTACTAGGTAACTTGTACATACTATCTACATGCATGTAATATATATTTTAATGTTCATAATATCTCTAAAATGTTAGGGCTAATACACCTTTTTTTGAAGACCAGGAAGCTAAGTATACAGTTGCATATGTAATAACAAGCAGAACCTGGAATCAAATTCCAGTCCTTACTGAAATAATTGTAACCATAATAATTTATTAATATTTACCACCTTTTTAAAATGTAAGTTATGTTCATACATAGACTCTCTTCACCCCTCAGAAATCTTAAATTTTTGCTGATGTCTCAGTAGTCTATATTTGCCACTCTTTAGGTTATTTCCAAAAATCTTCCTCACTGATATAAGTATTTAGTTGGAACAGAGTTTTTTACGGAGTTCAACTCTCCACCCCACAGGGCCTCCCAGAGTGACAGCCCACAGACCCTTGTCCCCAAATCCTGGCAACTGAACCACAGCTTTGCTGTTTCTATGATTGAAACTTGTCATTAAACAAAGTGAATTAGCCTTTTGAGACTGTTTGTGGCTATTGACATTCATGAGAAACTGATACAATGCAATTCTGAATTATTCATTGACAATTAGAAATACAACTATCCGGCTGACTGGAAATTTGATGTCCATTACTAACTGTATTTTATTTTTGTAGGCAAATCTACAAAATATAGTCAGAAATATGTTTCATGAAAATGGAGTAAAGGTAATGATAATAGGGAGAGCAACTATGATGCTCTGGGCATTGTGCTAAGCTCTTTACTTAGATTATTTCATTTTATTTTACAATCAGTCAGTTCAGTCAGTTCAGTTGCTCAGCCGTGTCTGACTCTTTATGACCCCATGGGACTAAAGCCCACCAGGTTTCCCTGTCCATCACCAACTCCCAGAGCTTGCTCAAACTCATGTACATCGAGTCAGTGATGCCATCCAGACATCTCATCCTCTGTCATCCCCTTATCCTCCTGCCTTCAATCTTTCCCAGCATCAGGGTCTTTTCCAATGAGTCAGTTCTTCACTTCATGTGGCCAAAGTATGGGAGTTTCAGCTTCAGCTCAGTACTTCCAATGAGTATACAGGACTGATTTCCTTTAAGACTGACTGGTTGGATCTCTTTGCAGTCCAAGGAACTCTTAAGAGTCTTCTCCAACACCACAGTTCAAAAGCATCAATTCTTCAGCACTCAGCTTTCTTTATGTTCTAACTCTCACATCCATTCATGACTACTGGAAAAACCATAGCTTTGACTATTATCTTACAATGATATTGTGTAAATATCTATTTTGTAGATGAGGAATGAGAGATTGAGAGTTTAAGAAACTTCCCAAGTTAAGAAGCTGGTGAGGATCAGAGCCACAATTTAAACCTAAACCTAACTTTAGAGCAAAGATCTTAATCACAGCCTGATGTTGTCTCCCAAATATGATAAAAGACCCTTGAGAACAGGGAGAGTCTTAGAAACATTTACGGCTTCCAATGGAGGAGTGCTTATTTTGTGTCCCACACTTTAAACTCTTACTCTGTTGTTGTTCAATTGCTAACTCGTGTCTGACTCTTTATGACCACATAGACTGCAGCACGCCAGGCTCCTCTGTCCTTCGGTATCTCCCAGAGTTTGCACAAATTTATGTTCATTGGATGAGTATTGCTATCTAACCATCTCACCCTTTGCCGCCTCCTTCTTTTGCATTCAGTCTTTCCCACCATCAGGGTCTTTTCTGATGATTTCGCTCTTTTCATCAGGGGGCCAAAGTATTGGAGCTTCTGCATTAGTCCTTTCAATGAATATTCAGGGTTGAATTCCTTTAAGATTGACTAGTTTGGTCTCAGTTCAATTCAGTTCAGTTCAGTTGCTCAGTGGTGTCCCATGAACCACAGCACGCCAGGCATCCCTGCCCATCACCAGCTCCCGGAGTCCACCCAAACCCATGTCCATCGAGTTGATGATGCCATTCAACAATCTTATCCTCTGCTGTCCCCTTCTCCTCCTGCCCCCAGTCTTTCCCAGCATCAGGGTCTTTTCAAATGAGTCAGCTCTTTACATCAGGTGGCCAAAGTACTGGAGTTTCAGCTTCAGCATCAGTCCTTCCAATGAACACCCAGGACTGATCTCCTTTAGGATGCACTGGTTGGATCTCCTTGCAGTCCAAGGGACTCTCAAGAGTCTTCTCCAACACCACAGTTCAAAAGCATCAATTCTTCGGTGCTCAGCTTTCTTTATAGTCCAACTCTCACATACATACATGACTACTGGAAAAACCATAGCCTTGACTAGATGGACCTTTGTTGGCAAAGTAGTGTCTCTGCTTTTTAATATGCTGTCTAGGTTGGTTATAACTTTCCTTCCAAGTAGTAAGTATCTTTTAATTTCATGGCTGCAATCAGCATCTGCAGTGACTTTGGAGCCCAGAAAAATAAAGTCAGCCACTGTTTCCACTGTTTCCCCATCTATTTGCCATGAAGTGATGGGACCGGATGCCATGATCTTAGTTTTCTGAATGTTGAGCTTTTAAGCCAACTTTTTCACTCTCCTCTTTCACTTTCATCAAGAGGCTTTTTAGTTCCTCTTCACTTCTGCCATACGGGTGGTGTCATCTGCATATCTGAGATTATTGATATTTCTCCCAGCAATCTTGATTCCACTTGTGCTTCCTCCAGCCCAGCGTTTCTCATGATGTACTCTGCATATAAGTTAAATACGCAGGGTGACAATATACAGCCTTGAAGTACTCCTTTTCCTATTTGGAACCAGTCTGTTGTTCCATGTCCAGTTCTAACTGTTGCTTCCTGACGTGTATATAGGTTTCTTAAGAGGCAGGTCAGGTGGTCTGGTATTCCCCTCTTTCAGAACTTTCCACAGTTTTGTCTGCCACACCCTAATTATCACCTCAATCCTGTGATAAAGGTACTCTTATCATAATGGCTTCCCTGGTAGCTCAGCTGGTAAAGAGTCCACCTGCAATGCAGGAGACCCTGGTTCAATTTCTGGGTTGGGAAGTTCCCCTGGAGGAGGGATAGGCTATACACCCCAGTATTCTTGGGCTTCTCTGGTGGCTCAGATGGTGTGAGAGATCTGGTTTCAATCCCTGGGTTGGGAAGATCCCCTGGAGGAGGGCACAACAACACACTCCATTTTTCTTGCTGGAGAATCCCCGTGGACAGAGGAGCCTAGCGGGCTACAGTCCATGCGGTCACAAAGAGTCAGACATGACTAAGCACAGCATCATAATTTCACATAAAAAAGACAGAAGCTCAAATATGAAATAATTTCCTAGGGCCACAAAGCTAACAAGTAGCACGACTGAAGACTTAATCCCTGTCTCTGACGCTCGCAGTCATTCTGTTGCTGCACACTGCATTTCCAAGCCAGGCACAGTTGTCAGATAGAAATGACAGCCCTCAACATATGTCAGGGTTGCTCTATCACTTTATATTATCTCATTTAATCTCCATAACAATCTTATGATTATACGTCTGTAATGATTACCATTTAATGGATGAAGATCATGGCATCCAGTCTCATCACTTCATGGCAAATAGAAGGGGAAAGTAGAAGCAGTAACATATTTTATTTTCTTGGGCTCCCAAATCACTGCAGATGGTGACTGCAACCATGCATGAAAAGACACTTGCTCCACTTTGCAACCCCATGGACTATAGAGTATATGGAATTCTCCAGGCCACAATACTGGAGTGGGTAGACTTTCCCTCCTCCAGGGAATCTTCCCAACCCAGGGATTGAACCTAGGTCTCCCGCATTGCAGGTGGATTCTTTACCAGCTGAGCCACAAGGGAAGCGAAAATCTTCCACTATTTAGACATTAAAGTGACCAACTATTGAAACATACAAATCATGTCATACTGATACAAATCAAATATGAAGTTGGGAATGACAGAATCTTAAGGCTGCAGAAAATACTGAATGTAGATGAAACAACAGGAAGGGAATCTTCCCTGTTTTTTGTTTTTTATTTTAAGAAAACAGTAGCTTTATGGATTAGAATGAACATGCATGCTCAGTTCTTCAGTTGTGTCCGACTCTGCAACACCATGGACTGTAGGCCGTCAGGGTCCTCTGTCCATAGGATATTCAAGGCAGGGATACTGGGATGGGTTGCCATTTACTACTCCAGGGCATCTTCACGACCCAAGGATCAAACTCACATCTCTTGCATCTCTTGCATGGGCAAGTGGATTACCACTGCACCACCTAGGACTACAACAGAGAATTGGTAAAATTAAACTTCTGTGTGGATTAGAGTAGAGAAGTCTATTTTTGCCAACTCAGTAAATTAAAAAGCTTTTGCACAATGAAGGAAACTATAAGCAAGGTGAAAAGACAGCCCTCAGATTGGGAGAAAATAATAGCAAACGAAGCAGCTGACAAAGAATTAATCTCAAAAATATATAAGAAGCTCATGCAGCTCAACACCAGAAAAATAAATGACCCAATCAAAAAATGGGCCAAAGAACTAAGCAGACATTTCTCCAAAGAAGACATGCAGATGGCTAAGAAACACATGAAAAGATGCTCAATGTCACTCATTATCAGAGAAATGCAAATCAAAACCACAATGAGGTACCATCTCATGCCGGTCAGAATGGCTGCTATCAAAAAGTCTACAAACAATAAATGCTGGAAAGCATGTGGAGAAAAGGGATCCCTCTAACACTGTTGGTGGGAATGCAAACTAGTACAGCCACTATGGAGAACAGTGTGGAGACTCCTTAAAAAACTGGAAATAGAACTGCCATATGATGCAGCAATCCCACTCCTGGGCATACACACCAAGGAAACCAGAATTGAAAAAGAGACACGTGTACCCCGATGTTCATCGCAGCACTGTTTACAATAGCCAGGACATAGAAGCAACCTAGATGTCCATCGGCAGATGAATGGATAAGAAAGCTGTGGTACATATACACCATGGAATACTACTCAGCTATTAAAATGAATACATTTGAATCACTTCTAATGAGGTGGATGAAACTGGAGCCTATTATACAAAGTGAAGTAAGTCTGAAAGAAAAACACCAATACAGTATATTAACGCATATATATGGAATTTAGAAAGATGGTAACGGTGACCCTATATGTGAGATAGCAAAAGAGACACAGATATTAAAAAAAAAAGGCTTTTGGACTCTGTGGGAGAAAGTGAGGGTGGGATGATTTGAGAGAATAACATCGAAACATGTATATTACCATATGTGAAATAGATGACCAGTCCAAATTTGATGCATGAAACAGAGCCCTCAAAGCCGGTATACTGAGACAACCCTAAGGAATGAGATGGGGAGGGAGGTGGGAAGGAGATTCAGGATGGGGGACACATGTACACCCATGGCTGATTCATGTCAGTATATGGCAAAAACCACTACAATATTGTACTGTAATTAGCCTCCAATTCAAATAAATTAATTAATTAAAAAAATAAAAAGCTATGCTAATATTGCTTTAAATGCATTTCTTTGATTACAAATGCTGCTGAATATTTTGCCCTAGTTGTCTTTGTTTGGTTACTTGTTCATATTAACTTGAAAATACCCTCTGGACATTAAAAATAAAATATGCTGTATACATTATATGTTGAAAATATTTATTCTCAACTTGTCAATTATCCTTAAATTCTTCATATGTTCTTTCTTATGATAAAAAACCTTTCAATTTTTTATGTAGTCATTCATCTTGCACTTTAGAGTTCCTCCTCTAGCTCTGATACTTTAAAAAGTCTTCCTTTTGATCTACAAATTTATGTGAATATAATCTTACATGTTCTATAGCAATGTAATGTTATATTTAAATATTTTTAGCTATTTAAAATACTTTAATTATGTTTAAAATAAATGTGAAGGAAGAACCTAAGTTTATTTTGTCAAAATTCAAGTTGTTCAAATATCATTTACTGAGTAATCCTTTCTTTTGCATCTTCTCACCTGTTAAAATATTTAGTTTGTGCTTACGTGTTTTATTTTATTTTTCTATTTTGACATAGAGTTTTTATTATAGAAAATTAATGATATATATTAAATACAATATCGATAGGTTATATCACTATAATATTTTTATTTTCTGAAGCATTCTTTAACTACTTTGACTTTTCAGATTTAGAGGTGTTTTAGAATTTTTTAATTATGTTAACAACAACAGCAACAGAAGTCCTTAAGATAATTTCATTGGTCTTGCATCATATTTTTAGATTAATTTTGAAGAAACAAACATCTTTAAAATATTTCTTCCTTTAATTTAGAAGAGTTCACCAACCTTTTGTGTATTCCAGACAGGTAATTATATCCTCAATAAGAAATGATGACTTGAGCTCCTGCTTTAAATATTTTTTCTTGTTTTGTTCTTATCAAACTTGATTAGCTATTGCATCCACAATATTAAATAGTAGTAGTAAAATATACTCTTTTGTCTTATTTCTGATTATAATATAATTTGTTCATTGCAATGTGATAATTTATGAGAAGCTGGTTTTTGTCATTCAGTCACTCACGCAGTCGTGCCCAACTCTTCAACCTCATGGACTGCACCATGCCACACTTCCCTGTCCTTCACTATCTCCCAGAGTTTGCTCAAACTCATGTCCGTTGAGTTGATGATGCAATCCAACCATCTCATCCCCTGTTGTCCCTTCTCTTCCTAACCTCAATCATTCCCAGCATTAATGTCTTTCCCAGTGAGTTGGCTCTTTGCATCAGGTGGCCAGAGTATTAGAGCTTCCAGCTTCAGCATCAGTCCTTCCAATGAATATTCAGGGTTGATTTCCTTTAGAGTTGATTGGCTTGATCTATTGCTGTCCACAGGATTCTCAAGAGTATTCTCCAACACCACAGTTTGAAAGCGTCAACTCTTAGGTGCTCAGCCATCTTTATGGTCCAACTCTCACATCTGTATGACCACTGGAAAAATCATAGCTTTGACTACACGGACCTTTGTCAGCAAAGTGGTATCTTTGCCTTTTAATATGCTGTCTCGGTTGTCATAGCTTTTCTTCCAAGTAGCAAGCATCTTTTAATTTCATGGCTGCAGTCACCATCTGCACTGATTTTTGGAGCCCAAGAAAATAAAGTCTCACACTGTTTCCATTGTTTCCCCATCTATTTGCCATGAAGTGATGGGATTAGATGCCATGATCTTAGTTTTTTGAACGTTGAATTTTAAGCTAACTTTTTCACTGTCTTCTTTCACCTTCATCAAGAGGCTCTTTAGTTCCTCTTCGTTTTCTGCCATTAGGGTGATGTCATCTGCATATCTGAGGTTATTGATATTTTTCCAGCGGTCTTGATTCCAGCTTGTGAGTCATCCAGCCCAGTATTTCACATAATGTACTCTGCATATAAGTTAAATAAGTAGCGTGACAATATACAGCCTTCTTGTACTCCTTTCCCAATTTTGAACCAGTCGGTTGTTTCACGTCTGTTTCTAACTGTTGCTTCTTGACCTAAATACCAGTTTCTCAAAGGCAGGTAAGATGGTCTGTTATTGCAATTTCTTTAAGAATTTCCCATAGTTGTCGTGATCCACATAGTCAAAGACCTTAGCATAGTCAATGAAGCAGAAATACATGGTTTTATGGAATTCCTTGCTGTTTCTACGATCCAAAAAATGGCAATTTGATCTCTGGTTTCTCTGTCTTTTCTAAATCCAGCTTGTACATGTGCAAGTTCTAGGTTCATGTACTGTTGATGTCTAGCTTGAAAGATTTTGGGCATTACTTTGCTAGCATGTGAAATAGGCTCAACTGTATGGTAGTTTGATCATTCTTCTTCATTGGAATGAAAACTGATCTTTTCCTGTCCTGTGGCCACTGCTGAGTTTTCCAAATTTGCTGGTATATTGAGTGCAGCACTTTAACACCATCATCTTTTACAATTCGAAATAGCTCAGCTGCAATTCCGTCACCTCCACTAGCTTTGTTTGTAGTAATGCTTCCTAAGTATCACTTGACTTCACACTCCACGATGTCTGACTCTAGGTGAGTGATTTTAGTAAGTTAAGAAATTGCACTTCACCTTTATATTAAAAATTAAGAAAAGTTTAGATTGTATTTCATCAAATTCTACTTCAACACCTCCTCAAATGAGTTTTCTTTCCCCATTGATCTAGTAGTGAATATCTCTGGATAAATAAGATTTAGTTACTATATTACTTAATAAAATAATATTGGATTTGGTATGCTATGACTATTAATATGGTAATTTTACATAAGGGAGATTTTCCTTTTTGTGTTATTTTTGTCAGATTTTGATGTCTGGAATTTTGACTGTATTTGACAGTTGGGAAGAATATTAGTTAGGATCACATTATAATCAAGAAACCATCCCTAAGTTCACTTCAGTTGCTCAGTTGTGTCCAACTCTTTGCGACCCCGTGAACCGCAGCACGCCAGGCCTCCCTGTCCATCACCAACTCCCTGAGTCCACACAAACCCAAGCCCATTGAGTCAGTGATGCCATCCAACCATCTCATCCTCTGTCATTCCCCTTCTCCTCCTGCCCTCAATCTTTCCCAGCATCAGGATCTTTTCAAGTGAGTCAGCTCTTCACATGAGGTGGCCAAAGTATTGGAGTATTCAGGTTCAATATCAGTCCCTCCAATGAACACCCAGGACTGATCTCCTTTAGGATAGACTGGTTTGATCTCCTTGCAGTCCAAGGGACTGTCAAGAGTCTTCTCCAACACCACAGTTCAAAAGCATCAATTCTTCGGCACTCAGCTTTCTTTATAGTCCAACTCTCACATCTATACATGACCACTGGAAAAACTATAGCCTTGACTAGATGGACCTTTGTTGACAAAGTAATGTCTCTGCTTTTTAATATGCTGTCTAGGTTGGTCATAACTTTCCTTCCAAGGAGTAAGCATCTTTTAATTTCATGGCTGCAATCACCATCTGCAGTGACTTTGGAGCCCAGAAAAGTAGTCAGTCACTGTTCCCACTGCTTCCCTATCTATTTCCCATGAAGTGATGGGACCAGATGCCATGGTCTTAGTTTTCTGAAACTACAGTCATAGACAACTAGCCAATCTGATCATGCGGACCACAGCCTTGTCTAACTCAATGAAACTAAGCCATGCCGTGTGGGGCCACCCAAGACGGCTGTGTCATGATGGAGAGGTCTGACAGAATGTGGTCCACTGGAGAAGGGAATGGCAAACCACTTCAATATTCTTGCCTTGAGAACCCCATGAACAGTATGAAAAAGCACAAAGATAGGACACTGAAAGATGAACTCCCTATATTGGTAGGTGCCCAAAATGCTACCATCCCTAAATTAGTGCTTAAAGCCACAACACAGTATTTCTCATGAGTGTATGAACTGATCAGTTGGTTCTGCTCATCTTAATTAGTGTGGTCATCATGTGGAGTCACATGAAAGAGAACTGATGTAAGGTGTCCTTTGTGGGGATGATTCCTCTCTCCTTCTATCTCTCTAGTCCAGACATGGTGGTGTCAGGGGGCCAAAAGAGAGAAAGTCAACTTGTTCATGTGCATTGGAAAATTTCTGCTTACATTATGTTTGCTGCTGTTCACTAGGCTAGGCAAATGACATAGCCAGACCCAGGGTTAGCGTGAAAAGACATTATCATATGGCATGTAGATGCCAAGAGGTGTGAAAATTGGGTCAATAGTACAGTCAAACCACAACACAAAGAATTTCTTCTTTCTTATTCCTTGCAATTTTTAAAAAATAACGTAGGGATTATCTGTCACAAGTTATGTTCTCTAGTCTTTTTAACCCAGTTTTCACTATGTAAACCTTCTTTTGATAAAGATTTTCCTGCCTAACCTTTTCTTAATGAAAAAACTTTGTGGCTTTAATAATATTTCATTCCTAAAGTTGTTTATTCTTATGTTCCCTACTCATCCTTAACTGGTCTTATCAGAAGCATGCCCATTTTATTAATGGTTTAATAGAGCCTGTTCTTAGAATTCTTTGTATTAGTTTCACTGTGTTCCTCTTTCTAATAGTCAGTTTCTGACTTTTATAGGTTCTATTATTTACCTTACAAAGAATTCATTTTACTATTCTCTCTGGCTTCTTTAGTGCAATGCTTATTATTTATTTTAATTTTTCTGTACTTAAAAATAGAACTTACTTGAATACTCATCTGGGATCAGTTTGGCTTTACCATGTAAGTTTTGATTTGTATTCCAATATTCCTGTTTTCTAAATTCCTGAGACATCCTTTTATATCAGTTTTTAGGTAGAGATATTTATTTAAATCTCTCATTAGTCATTTTTTAAAAAATATATCTGTTATTAATGCCTATTATTGCATTTTTGTCATAAAATGTGAACTATCCTATTTATTTTATAACTTGCTTCAAATTTCAAATACTTGCAGTTATTTCAGTTGACAAATATAAAGTATGTTCCATGGATAGTGAAAAATATGCTGTCTTCTCTGTGGCATATACAGTTTATTTTATAGTTAGTCATTGAAGTATATGAATTATAACATTACTAAAATTTTTCATGTAGTTATTTTTATATTATCAACAATAGATAACTACTGGTATTTAAATTTTTCTACCTCATATGCACTTCAGTCTATAGCTGTATGTGCATATCTCTCTTTATATGTATTTATTTCTCTTGTATTTCTAATATTTTTACTCTATATATGTGTGCTGCCTTTTTTCATGTATAAATTTTCATTGGCTGTATTTTTGCAATATTTCATAATATTTAATAATGCTCCTCAAATTCCTTTTTGTCTGACATAATTATTGCTACCCTGGATTCTGTATTTTTAATTTTTCAGTAACAATGTAGCCAACAATTATAAATACTGTGGAACATAAACAGTTATTAAATATTTTACATACAACTGTTTGAGTCCTCACAAGAACCTTCTGAAGTATGATCATTGTTCCCTTTACTGGGATATAAAGCTGAAAGACAGGGAATTTATGTAAATTGTTCAAAGTCTTAAAGTTGATAAATAGCAGAGCTGGAATTTGAACCTGAACTAGCTGCCTCCAAACAGTTTTTAGAAATTATATTCCATTCCTTCTTTTTTATATGCTGCATAGTTTCATATTAATTAATTTCCCCCCTCTTTAAGTTCATTAAGTCTTTACATGGCTATGTCAAATTGACTGAGAAGCCCATCAGAGACATTTTTCATATCAGTTCCTGTGTTTATTATTGCTATTAATATTATTATTTCTAGAATTTCCACTTGATTACTTCTAATAGAGTCCATCTCTTTATGAAATTTTCTATCTGTTCATGTATATTGTCCACCTTTTCTGTAAAAGCTTCGTCATATTAATCATGGTTGTTTCAAATATCCTATCTTTCACTTCCAACATCTGGTTCATATATGCATCTAGTTCAGTGACTGGTTTATCTCTCAACAATGGGTGGGTATTTTGCTTGCCTTTCTATGTGTCTTGTAATGTTTGACTAGGAGATGAACTTTGTGCAAAGAGAGTAGAGACTAAGGCAAATAGTTTTTATGTCTGGAAATGGGCATGCCCCTTCTGTGGCTTTTATTGTGTGGTGTTAGTATATTGTCACCCTGCATATGTAACTTATATGTAGAGTGCATCATGCAAAATACTGGATTGGATGAATCACATGCTGGAATCAAGATTGCTGGGAGAAATATCAACAACCTCAGATATGGAGATGATAACACTTTCATGGCAAAACGTGAAGAGGAACTAAAGAGCCTCTTGATGAAGATGAAAGAGTAGAGTGAAGAAGCTGGCTTAAAACTGAACATTCAAAAAATGAAGATCATGGCATCTGGTCCTATCACTTCATGTCAAATAGATGGGGAAAATGTGGAAACAGTGTCAGATTTTATTTTCTTGGGCTCAAAAATCAATGTGGACAGTGACTGCAGCCACAAAATTAAAATATGCTTTTTCCTTGGAGGAAAAGCTATGACAAACCTAGACAGTATATTAAAAAACAGACATCACTTTGCCAATAAAACTCTGGATAGTCAAAGCTATGGTTTTTCCAGTAGACATGTAAGGATGTGAGAGCTGGACTATAAAGAAAGCTGAGCACTGAAGAAGTGATGCTCTTGAACTGTGGTGCTGGAGAAGACTCTTGAGAGTCCCTTGTACTGCAAGGAGATCCAACCAGTCAATCCTAAAGGAAAAAACCCTGAATGTTCATTGGAAGGACCAATGCTGAAGCTGAAGCTCCAATACTTTGGCCTGATTCCAAAACCAGCTCTTTGGAAAAGACAATGATGCTGGGAAAGATTGAGAGAGGAAAAGTGGCAACAGAGGACAAGATGGCTGGATGGCATCACAGACTCAATGGACATGAGTTGGAGCAAATTCAGGGAGATAGTGAAGGACAGAGAAGCCTGGTGTGCTGCAGTCCATGGGGTCACAAAGAGTTAGACATGACTTAGCAACTTAAACAACAGACATCAATTAAGTCAAGACTCAATCTCCCTGGGTTTAGGCGTTGTTATTTATTGCATTCAACGCACCACAGGCTTCAAATCCTCTTATTGATACATTATACTAGGTTGGGGATTGACCACCAGAGAAAATTTCTCACTGTTCCTCATCATTAGATTTCCCTGTGAGCCTGTGACTCCAAAAGTGAATTTTTACGCTGTGGCGCGTCTCTCAATGGTAGAGAGCCGTTACTTGGTATTCAGCACTGGGTCACGGAGGGTGGAGGAGCCAGTCTTGGGCTTAGGCAGGCCCTGTGTCCCTGGATTGAGCCGGTGCCTTCCTCCTTGGTACTGCCTGTCCTCCTCGTGGAAACATCAACTTTGCCTTAAGTATTCGGCAGGCTTGGTGCTAATGAGAGATTTTACCCCTCCTGTAATAGTTGGATTATTTATCTTTCATCCTTTCCTCAAGTTTCAGTGGGTTTTCACCAGTGCCTGGGACAGCCCACAGTGAGTGAAGGCTTTTGTTCCATACGGTGTAGAGAACAAAGGTCTGGGTGAGACTTTGCCCCTTTCCCACAACAGAGGCTCCTCCCCTCCCTAGGACTATGTCACTGTAAATTAAGTCCACCAACTCATGCCCTCTCAAAAGTTTAGTTATCTCTTTTTTTTTAACCTTAAGTTTAATGCTTTTTCTTATTTTTAGAATTCTATAAATGTCTTAAAACAAAAATGACTAATTTCTTAGATGTAATTAATCTAATTGATTGAAATAAGAAAGTACAAAAATGAGAAATTATTCTGAAAATGCAACCACATGTTTGAAAGAAAAGCACAGCCATGAGAAATAAATAGAATGAGTAAGTGAATATGGAGCAACGCGTGCCAGACAAAGCTAGTTTCTTTCTTGATAGCTTTACAGCCTTAATAAATGAGCAGAGTGGAGGAGGCGTAATGCATCTTGACTTCGAGCAAAGTACTAGAGAAAATGCCATGTGAAATTTTGATTGCAAAATTAATTTGAGTTGGCTTGAATAACCGTTAAGTGAAATGTAAGCTGGTTAAAAAGACATACAAAGGAGAGTGTTGATTAATGTCAATGAGCTAATGCACTGAGTGAAATCTTCAGTTAAATGTCATAGGTGTGAGTCTTAGGTTGAATTACCACTAAATGTTTTATTATATTTTGGAAAAAATAATAACATGAGGTTGATTGAATTAGAGCAGATAATTTGTCAGGGGACACAGGTGATTACAGAAACTGTATAAAGACATGAAGCTATTTTAGAGAAAAAATAAAGAAAACAATACAATTTTATTTAATGATTCCATATTTTTATCACAAAAATGATTTCTATCAAGTGTCATTGTTTGAAGATCTTCAAACTGGAACTTCTCAAGACAGAACATACAGTTAACTAACTAATGTCTCAGCTGAGAACACCAATTCAACCCAAGTAGTATCTATAATTTATCCAATTGAGAAAGTGATGGTGAATTCTTAGCTAGCTAGAGTGTTATGGTAAAGTTGTAACCACTACTTAGTAGAAATATAAAATGTAAATAAAAACCTGGTAATTTTTGAAAATTTGGGGCAGAATAAAAGGGAGAATTTTGAGGAAGGGGAGATAAATACATTTTCTTAACTATGGGCAACTTTTGATAGGACTAGAGATACTTGAAAATTAGTTTTACAAATAAAAATAGTTTAATATATCCAGATAAAATAGTTAAGCATAAAAATAAACCTTTTGCAAATAGGTGCCTCCTAGAAAATGCTCTTATATTTTAAAATTAGTTTTCTATCACCACATTAATGTATACATAAGGCCATTCTCTTTTTCTTAGCATAAATAGTTCATGATGCTCTATGAACACAAAAAGCATCTTTAGCAGATTTAAAGTATTATCCACTTCAGGAAAACTAAGGTTATGAAAATGTAATCCACCTATTTGTCTAATTAGCATCCCAGATATTCATCTTCAATGCACATTCTCTTCATGCTGCTTTGCAATCTGGCACAAAGACCTATTGATTCTGTTTCTGAAATGGATCTCAAGTGCTTCTCCTTTCTGCTAATTCTCGTTAGGTTAAGCCCAAACAATTTATCCTAGGGCTGTTGCCTTCTAATTGATGTTCTGCTTCTAATTCTTGACCCCACTGTTCACCTTCACATAAACAGCAAATACATATATTTGTCAAACACAGATCTCATTGTGTTCCCTGCTTAACAATCTTTCTAACTTTCAGATTCATAAATGAAGACCAGTTTTCTTTTAAAAAAGCATGCAGGGCTTCTCATAAATTGCTAATCTCTACTGCTTTCACTTAGCATTCCTCTCCTTATTCCTTGGTACTACACATGCATGCATGTGTGTGTGCGTGTGTGCGCGCACACACACACACACTTCTCAGATGGTTGAATCACAAGGGATTGTTCACTGTTTCTTTAACATCTCACTGAATTTGCTCCAATTATTCCCTGAAAATCAGACTATTCTTCCCTCTCTTTTCTACTTTAAAATTTTCTGCATAGATATTAAGGCACAAGTCAAATATTACATTTTCTCTTTTGTTCTCTCTGATCCATAGTCTTTATCTTTGTATCTTTTGTATGGAACTCTATTACTGTGTGTGTCATATTTTGTTTAATGATTTGTCTCATGTGATTTATCTTTTAGACTATGACTTCCTTGAAGGCAGACAGGATCCTATCTATCTTTATACTGCCATATGTGTGCATGGCTCTTGACACACAGTAGATGCTCATAAACCTCTTATGAACTACATTAATTTAAATGAAAGCCTTTGGCACATTTAAGTGACATGACTTACCTGTATTCATTTTATAATTGTAAATACCGTTAAAGGATTAAGCAAATGCATCCAGAACCAGGACGTCAGTGTGTTCTATCTATCTCCTACAATTAAATAGAAAGACACATTGGATTGTTTATTCAGAAAGTATTCGAGTACAAAGCATTATTGGTACTGAATAAAGCCAGATAATTTAAAAATAATTTTTAAATAGCTATCTTTAATATCAAAGGCACTAAATCATCATATTTGTCAAGAATTTTGTTTAGTCACTTAGTCATGTCCAACTCTTTTCCACCCCATGGAAGAGCCCACCATGCTCCTCTGTCCATGGGATTTTCCAGGCAAGAATACTGGAATGGGTTGGCATTTCCTACTCCAGGGGATCTTTCCAATCCAGAGATTGAACATGTGTCTCCTGTATTGGAAGGCATCTTCTTTACCACTGAGCCACCAGGGAAGCCCATATACTTTGTGTTCTAATATAAATATAAGAAAGGATCCCTGCCTTCACTACCCTCATTGTACACTATTAAAGAAACACAAGTAAGCCATGGTAGCAATATGTAACATGATAAAATGGCAATATATACATGTGAAAGATCTCAGGACTGATTCATCTTTCAGAAAATATTAAAGAATATTTTATACCAGGAAATTAATTTTGAATTTGTTTTTAAGAAATGCAGCAACTGGAAAAGACTGAGCGGAGAACTTTCCAGAAAAATGGAGCTATGCATGCACATTTGACAATGAGAATTATTATAAAAATTATTTTTGTTATTTTCCTGACCTCTTCCTATATTCCACTGCCCTGATTGCAAATTTTTCCTTGTTGGTCTATCTCCAGTTACATCCCATGACTACATATCCACCTTTTCTCCATTATTCTCTAAATCTTAATTATTTAATAAATTGATTCCCCTTTCTTCTTCTCTTCTCTTTGGGGCCTTATCATTAATGGAAAATTCATTTAATTGTCTCTCAAATGATTTTTGTGCCTGTAGTATCTTCTTCCTTCATTGCATTTTCCACTCTGTTTCCAAACTAATTTTCCATAAATATTGTTTTCATCATGGATATTGTTTGCTTAAATAGCATCGGAATCAGATGCACCTTTCTGTGATATAATAGTAGATAATACATACCTGGTTACATGAGCAGAGGAAGATAGTAACCTTTGAAAGCCTCACTAATAATGCCCAGTTTGTAAGATAATTATGAAAATATGTTTAAAATATGGAGAGCCCCTTGGACAGCAAGGAGATCAAGCCAGTCAATCCTAAAGGAAGTCAGTCCTGAATATTCATTGGAAGGACTAACGCTGAAGAGGAAGCTCCAGTACTTTGGCCACCTGATGTGAAGAACTGACTCATTGGTAAAGACCCTGATGCTGGGAAAGACTCTGATGCTGGGAAAGACTGAGGAGAAGGGGGCGACAGAAGAGGGGATGGTTGGATAGTATCACTGACTCAAAGGACTTTAAGTTTGAGCAAACTCTGAGAGATAGTGAAGGAAGGAAAGCTGACGTGCTGCAGTCCGTGGGATTGCAGAGTCGGGCACAACTTAGTGACTGAACAATTGCAACTCCCAGCCAGTACTGATAATTTGATAGGTATATAATATGTAAATAGATAATACTCTTTTGAGCACCTATATTACTACCCAAGCCCTCCAAAAAGCCATCATAATCCTTATTAGGCTTGGAGGTGGACACGAGTGTCCACTTGAAAAGATTCACTCTTTCTAACCTCACCTTAAACCCATCTAGCCTTCAGAGTCCTGAATAATCTTTCTTACCTTCTGCATTCAACCTTGTTTTCCATCATTTCCCCACAGGAACCATTTATTATCTCTTTAATCCCTTCTTTAGCTCAGAACTTGCTAATATTTATCACATGTAAACTTGGGGTTTTGCTTCTGCTATGCTTCAAAATAGGATTTTCTGATATCTTTTGTTCTTATTAATTTTATAATTGTAGTTCAAATAACACTTCTTTACTAAGGTTCCCCCTCCCACCCCCACAACCTAGATAAAACATTTTCTTTCTTTAATGTCTTTTCTGTGCTGGCAAATGGTAGTGTGACTTTCTATTTAATCTCTTCATATTATAATGCAGTAATCACTTATTTTTATCAGTTTATGGTGCAGTTACATAGAATGTGATTTATTGACTTATACTCATTTACCATCTCACCAACAAGATGTTATAAACTCTGGACAGGAACTATGTCTTATATATCTTTGTACTCTAAAGGGCCTTTTTCTTCATTAATGGATCTTGCTATTTCCCCAGAATCTTAATTGACAGAAAGAGTATGAAATCTTCCCTAAGTGAATCTTCACTGCAGTAGTTAACCTTAGCAGTGTTGCTCACACAGAGAATTAGGCTTAATACTAAAGCATCCATTGGCTATAATTAACTAACTTCTCTTCTGAGTCTTGACTGGTGCTAGTGATAACATGTGCCAATCTTGGGGAAATTGAGAAAATGGTCACTAAAATTATTCTTTTGTTCTGTAATTCAAACAACAGATGTCAATTGGGGAAGGTACTAGAGCATTTAGCAAATGTTTGTTGTTGTTTTTAAATAATAAAAATATTTGAAAGGAAATAGATTTAGAAAAGCTTGAAACAATAGCTTGGTTTTCAAAGAATTAGATATACTACAGAAGGCTTATTAGAATAGTTTCATGCTATCATGTATTGTCTTAAGTGGCAAGTTGTTTCCATGCCAATTCTTGGTTTAAAATCCACCATGCATTTATTATATGTCACTTACCACTTAAATACTTGGGACAGTTAGATTGCACTGTCAAGTTAGGTCATTATAATTCCAACAGATGTTGTCATGTAGATGAAGAAAATTCATTTTAAATTATATCATTTTTAATGTGTTTTTCTTTGTGCCTAAGGAAGGCAATACTATGTCATATTATCTTTTCAAGTTCAGATTCCAATCATTGCAGCATATTTCAATTAAATCATGTCACCATTTGAGAATCAATTCAGGATAACAGTGGACCACATGTGAGGAAACAGTAATAGCAAGAGTGCTCAAGTGTGCTAGTTGTTTCATGCTTACTAACCCTTCATGTTATCAATCAACCTGTAAAAAGAAAAAACTATATAAGCTGAGGAAATAGTATGGTCAGAAGTTGTACTTATCCTAAAATACAGGGGTGCAAATATAGGTGGGTCAGTATTTATTTGGTTCAGTCAGTTCAGTTCAGCTCAGTCGCTCAGTCGTGTCCAACTCTTTGCGACCCCATGAACCGCAGCACGCCAAGCCTCCCTGTCCATCACCAACTCCCAGAGTTTACTCAAACTCATGTCCATTGAGTCGGTAATGCCATCCAGCCATCTCATTCTCTGTTATCCCCTTCTCCTCCTGCCCCCAATCCCTCTCAGCATCAGGTATTTTCCAATGAGTCAGCTCTTCGCATGAGGTGGCCAAAGTATTGGAGTTTCAGCTTCAGCATCAGTCCTTCCAATGAACACCCAGGACTGATCTCCTTTAGGATGGACTGGTTGGATCTCCTTGCAGTCCAAGGAACTCTCAAGAGCCTTCTCCAACACCACAGTTCAAAAGCATCAATTCTTCGGCACTCAGCTTTCTTCACAGTCCAACTCTCACATCCATACATGACCAGTGGAAAAACCATAGCCTTGACTAGATGGACATTTGTTGGCAAAGTAATGTCTCTGCTTTTTAATATGCTATCTAGATTGGTCATAACTTTCCTTCCAAGGAGTAAGCGTCTTTTAATTTCATGGCTGCAATCACCATCTGCAGTGATTTTGGAGCCCAAAAAAATATAGTCTGACACTGCTTCCACTGTTTCCCCATCTATTTGCCATGAAGTGATGGGAACAGATGCCATGATCTTAGTTTTCCCTAACTAAGGATTTGAGTTTTGCCAGATAATATTTCAATTTTCTTTGTTTAACTTTGGAATAAATACATGATTTTACCTTTCCTTGTCAGTTAAAGAGTCAGCCAGTTGAAATCACCCATGAAGCCCTCCCTATATGCATCCCTGGAGATTACTCTAATCCAGAAACAGGTGGTTTTCATTCTGGTCACAATTAAATTGTGTGTGTGTGTATGTGTGTACACATTATGTGTATATCAATAGCTTTATATATTTTTTTGATAATTTATCTCCTAGAATATCCCTCTTATAAATACTGGAACAAAATTTTTCTACTTTAAGCTTCACATTGTATATGTTGAAAGACAGTTTTTCACGAGCCTCTAGGGTTTTTGCAACTGTCATTAACTGAGGCACTGACTGTCTTTAAATTATTCTTTCAAAAGTGTTTGTATAGTGAACAGCCTTGGAAGATAGAAATCGTATCTTTCTCCAAAGCAAAGGTCAGATTTGTTTGCTGTCCAGTATAATAAAATGATATCTCCTTCAGAAACAAATGGCAGGCAAGTTTATTGCTAGTTGTAAAAGATTTGGGTTCCCTAAGCTCAGGGTTTCTCTCTTGTAAGGCAATATACTGCTTTTGTAGGCATCACCTGGCCCTCTTTGAACCCTCCTGTGTGACCTGGAACTTGAGGAATAGGTGCCAGTGAAGATACTGCTATTGCTATGGGAAATAATATCTGATCTAGGAGTATGCCTTCTGATTACATCATGAAATTGTGTAAGATAATGTTAGCTTGAAAATAGGGTCAAATCTGAAGCCATTTACAGTCTTGACAATCTGTTGTTCTGGTTGTTGTGTTTTCTTTTGAAGCCTCAGATATATAACTGTTTTGGCTTGTGGACTCATATTCATCTGAGAATATGCTTTTCTCATAATGTGTAAGAGATAGTCACTTTAGTCTCTGTTTTTCTTCATAGGTTCGAGGCTTAGAAAAGTGATGAGCCCTAGGGAAGGGACCACCATATACTACTGTACTACAGTTCATCACTTTTTGCCACTACATCAAAAATAAGTTGTTAAAATCTTTAAGGAAGAAGCAGCTATGGGAATGGGAATTATTGCTGGGTTGTAATCTCCTAGTTCTAGAGGTTTGGAGGGGGAAAGTGTGGGCTAGGTAGTGTGCAAAGCTGGTCAACTGGTATCTGCAATTTTTCAATTCCATATCCCAGCAAAACTTTTGTTCTGTTCTGCTATTCTTTGCACTGACCCACTCCCAGTAAGTTGATTTGTGCTGTGGATAACTGCATCAGATTTCTGCAAGGAAGAACTAGGCAATGGTATTCCAAGTCAACACATAGAAAAGCCATGAGCTAAATTTAAAACACTTTGATCTATATCATTGTTGGTTTCAGTTGCCCTATCCCTAGGCTGAAACTACATATATTCCTGATACAACACTTCAGTATATGCTTCCCCTTCCCAGGAGATCCCCACAGTGCTGTTATATAGGTTTCTGGAATCTGTGTTTCACTCTACAGTTTCCCCAGGCTTGATCTTAGGGCAGAAAGCCAGAGCACTTACTATTTCATCACCAAATGTGTTTAAATAATGAGTTATAATGATATATTCCTCTTTAAAGGGTGCTAATGAGCCAGTTTTCAATGGCACCCCACTCCAGTACTCCTGGCTGGAAAATCCCATGGACGGAGGAGCCTGGTAGGCTACAGTCCATGGGGTCGCAAAGAGTCGAACATGACTGAGCGACTTCACGTTTCATTTTCCTTCATTGGAGAAGGAAATGGCAACCCACTCCAGTGTTCTTGCCTGGAGAATCCCAGGGACAGCGGGGCCTGGTGGACTGCTGTCTATGGGGTCGCAGAGTCAGACAAAACTGAAGCGACTTAGCAGCAATGAGCCAATTTATTTTTTGTGTGTGTGTAAAGACAAAACCTACCTCAGGCTAACCAAATAATGAATGAAGAAAAATAGGGTTTTTATTCAAATATTCCCCATATCTAAGAAAAAATTATATAATTAAAACCAGTATTTTGGCATTACGAATTTATTAGTTCTCCAAGGCTATTGTAAGAAAGCATCACACTCTGGGCGGCTTAAGCAGTTTATTTGCTGACAGTTCTGGATGCTGGAAGTCCAAGTTCAAGGTGTCAGCAGCTTCAGTTTCTTCTGAGGCCTCTCTCTTTTGCTTGCAGATGGCCACCTTCCAACTGCATCCCTAGGTGGTCTTTCCTCATAGTGCTTGCATCCCTGGTGTCTCTCTGTATATTCCCACATCCTCTACTCATAATGACACCAGTCTGATTAGATTAGGGACAACTCATGTGACCTCACTTAACTTGAATTACCTCTTTTAGAGGCCCTTTCTACAAATACAGTCACATTCTGAATAATGGGGATTAGGGCTTCAATATATGAATTTCAGGGCAACGTAACACTAATGAACATAATAAATGAACATAGTCGTTGATAATATCACTAAGAGAGAAGGAGATGGAGGGTATGTGGCTTCTATTTAAAGTTGTTGTAGTTTAGTCTCTAAGCCATGTCTGTCTGTTTGTGACCCCATGAACTACAGCACGCCAGGCTTCTCTGTCCTTCACTGTCTCCCTGAGTTTGCTCAAATTCATGTCCATTGAGTCAGTAAGGCCATCCAACAATCTCATCCTCTTTTGCTGCTTTCTCCTCCTGCCTTCAAACTTTCCCAGCATCAGGGTCTTTTCCTAAGAGTTGGCTGTTTGTATCAGGTGGCCAAAGTATTGGAGCTTCAGCTTCAGCATCAGTCCTTCCAATGAATATTCAGGGTTGATTTCCCTTAGGATTGACTGGCTTGATCTACTTGCCATCCAAGGGATTCTCAGTAGTCTTCTCCAACACCACAGTTCAAAAGCATCAATTACTCAGTGCTCAGCCTTCTTTACAGTTCAACTCGCACATTCATACATGACTACTAGAAAAACCATAGCTTTGACTATATGGACGTTTGTTGGCAAAGTGGTGTCTCTGCTTTTTAATATGCTGTCTAGAGTTGTCATACCTATTCTTCCAAGGAGCAAGCATCTTTTAACCCTGAGACTGCAGTCACCATCTGCATTGATTTTGAAGCCCAAGAAAATGAAATCTGACACTATTTACACATTTTCCCTATTTGTCATCAAGTGATAGAACCAGATGCCATGATCTTCGTTTTTTTGAATGTTGAGTTTCAAGCCAGCTTTTCACTGTCCTCTTTCACATTCATCAAGAGACTCTCTAGTTCCTCTTCACTTTCTGCCTATTAAAGTGGTATCATCTGCATATCTGAGGTTGTTGATGATTAAAATACAAAACACCAGATTCTTGCCAAATATTATATAAATTAGATCAACTCTCTAGGTTTACCAATTTACAGAAAACAGTGAGCAAAGGGACATATTAAGTCATGCAGAAGGATTCATCACAATCCAGACTTTGGGAAAGTGCAGAAGATATAATTTGTTTTTCTTTGATGCTTGGATTATAGGAAGAGATGAAGGTAGACAATGGAGAATCCTTAAATAAAAAGACTCAAGAGACATATTAACTATTGTGAAATATGGATCCTAATTTGAATTAGGGCAGCTGGAATACAAACATATTTGATAATTTTAAGAAATTGTAAATTTTAGGAAGTAAGATAATGACATCATAATTGTGTTTTTAAATACCTCTTAATTCTCAGAGATATTTACTGAGATAATTAGAAATAAAATTATATAATATCTGGCATTTATTTCAAATAAATTAGACAGGGATGGTGGCAAAAAGGAATAGGAGTGTAAATAAACAGGATGGAAAATGCATTGATAATTGCTTAAGCAGAGTGATGAGTATTTAGATTCATGATTCAATTATGTCTATGTATATTTAAAATCTTTTATAATAAAAAGTTGTAAAGTTTTATACTGGCATTTTTAATTTAGCAAATGATCACAAAGTGGTATTTGATACATCTTTTTAGTTGTTTTTCCTGTTGTAATGATGCATTTTGATGAAGCAGTCTGTCTGTCTCCTGAGTTTTCCTTGTAAGGTTAATTATGTGCATTGGAGAGCTAGCTGAGGCTCAGAGAACAAGCTCTGGTTGGAGGGAAGTGTTTCTGCTCTCCAAGCAAACTGCCTTATTCGAGTGTTAAGCTTTGATGCTACCCTCATTAGCACAATATTTTAGTCACCTGTGGTAACCTGCCCAGATGTTTCTCTGATAATGTTCAGCTCAATAAATTTAGACTTCACACAGTGGTGCTTGTCATTTTATGCCCTCCTGTCCCAAATACATTTCAAAATATGTCCAATCCAGCTGTTAGCTTGACTGCATAAAATACTGTAATAACACTTTTGAGGATTGGGGTGATATTTGAAGTGTTTCAAGAGCCTTTCCCCCCTGGGTTAGAAAACAGCTTTACAGAACCAAAATTAATGTCAAAATCCATAGTTTCTATTTTACTTTCCACAGTAGCATTGTATTTAGAAAAGATTCGAGAAGGAAAAAAAAAAGTGATTTTCTGATTTCTTACATATTAAATGAACAAGAATATACTCTAAAACAAAATTCTTCTATCTCTACATTTTTATTGCAGAATATGTAGTTTCAATGTTCAGGTCAAAATTATAAAATTTTAGTAATTTTATAAGGTTTACCTTATTAAATTAAAGCTCAGAAAACTTTGTGATTAAGATTAGATGAAATAATGTATGTAAATGCAATGCTCATCCATTTCAGATACACAGTAAACCCTCCATAAATGATAGATATAATGACGGTTATAAATGTTTTTGTTTTTTTTTTTCTCAAAATTACATCTTGGAAAGAATTTTAAGCCTGACTATTTTATTTATACTGTGTTTTGAAGACAATCTAATATGTTTAAATCCAGAGATGATTTTTTTACTTTAACCAAATTAATACTTGTTTAAATTAAATTGAGATTTTAATAAACCCCCAAAATTGTTTTCACACAAAGAAAAGTGGCTGACATCTCCAATTTCAGCAGAGGATTATACAGAAATACTCAGAATAATCATTGAGTCAGTATTCCTTAAAAATAAACCTTTTAAAGCAACATCATATGAAGGAAAGTTCTTATATATTTTTCTATTAAGGATTCCATAATTGTTACTATAAGTTGATCAGATTCTTCCAGGTTCATTTACTCTGGATTTTATTACTTTAGTATAATAAAATTTTATACATTTTACTATATGGTTCAAAAAACTTCACAAAGGCATGTGTTGGGATTCTAATACTAATTTTTAAATGCATTTTTAATAAAGAACTAGAGATATTTTTCAGAAAGGTATGTCTAGGAGAATTATCTCAGTTTTAGTCTATCTATATTCCTTTTTTTTTTCCCCCAAATTTTCTGATACTAACCAAGTATTGTTATTCTTTGGCTTGAAGCCTTTATGTATCTGGTACTCCATTATGCTTTGACTTTGGAGAAAGGTTACAGTTTGTTTTTTTCTGGGAGAATATGTTCCCAGCTGAAAATCATTTCCTTAGTTGAATAGAGCATCTCTTTGCAAAAATTTTCTCTGTTACCTCCTGAATAATTCCTACAGAAGAGCAAGATTGATTAACAGTTTCATCCTCAGTAACTTGTGACCTTTATTATTCATAGGGCACAAATGAAACTTATTGATTCTTTACATTAAGGAAAGATATATTAAATAATATAATAACCTTCACATAGAGTATGCAGTAGGCAAGCCTATGGAAAAATTATGTTGTCATAGAAAGATTTTCAGTGCACATAACATAAATAACCAGTGTTCATCGAAAGTTTACTCTTTTTACTTGCTGTTATAGATAAAACAAATTATATATTTAAATATAAAAGGATTGAAGTCAAAATGTTGACTGCATTGACATAGTGATAAAAATATAGAATGTAAAAGTTATTCAAAAATATTTGAGTGGTATGTGCTTTTTACTCACTCTGATTTTAGTGTCTGTCTGACAGCAGTTAATCACACATAGCTTATCCTTTCCCTTCTTTTTTATAATTGGCTTTAAAAAGCCAAACATAGATTAAAGAAGTGAAAGATATTTTTCTACTGTTTTTCTCCATAGCAGATATAAAAGTATATATGAAATGCATCTGGTATGTCTAAATAATAATAAGTCCATTCATACATCTATTTTTTAAAGGAATATATTTGACCACTATTCACCAGTATTTACTATAAAGTGAATAATATACAGTTAATAACATTCTGATTACTACAAAGTTATTATTTTTCCTGACTTCTGCTGAACCCAGTAACCCAAAATACTGAGATCAATTCTATATGTAAAATGGGTTGGGGTAAAGTTTGACAAAACATGCAGGTCAAGTTTAGATTAGAAAAAATTTGTTCACACATTTATTCCTGCAGATCCTAAAATGTCAACATATCTAACCATCTGATTAGGTTACCATGAACAATTCTGAGGCATTACATGTACCACAACCTTTCAGTAAAGAAAGCACAGGGATTTTAACTTGCTGTAAAAGAGTGGTTTTTCCTAAGGAACCTTTGAATGTCCATTTAACTAAGGCTTCTTTGGCTAATTAAAACATACCAGAATTTTTCTAGCTTTTTCATTTGAGTGAGAAGGTTGTTGATAATGATAAAATTTTCCTTTCAGGGGCTATGCATATAAGATTCCATTTGGATGATTGAAGATATGGATGCAGATTCTGATAGGGCTGCTTTAAAACATTGTCCAATTTAAATGGTTTACATTACCTTGTCTAATTAACTATAAAATTATTTAGCATGAAAGATTAAGGCTTCAAAAACTTTTCTCTTTAATTTGAAGTGATTTCTTATATTGCTCAAAATGATGGAATCCCAGAAATATGGGCTTATTCATGGTTGTAAATGGCTGTTTTTGTTTTAGTGAACATATTTAAGGGCTTCCTAGGAGCTCAGAGGTAAAGAATTTGCCTGCCAATGCAGGAGACATGAGTTGGATCCCGAGTTGGGAAGATCTCCTGGAGAAGGAAATGGTAACCCACTCCAGTATTCTTGCCTGGGAAATCCGATAGATAGAGGAGACTGGAGGTCTACTGTCCATGAGATCACAAAAGAATGGGACATGACTTAGTGACTAAACAACAACAGACATATTTAAACAACAACAAAACCCCCAAACTATTTACATATGTATTTTATGTATACACATATGAAAAGCCCAGAATGGCCCTTAGGCATATATGTGCTGTCGCTTCAGTCATGTCTGACTCTTTGTGACCTATGGACTGTAGCCCTCCAGGCTCCTCTGTCCATGGGATTCTCCAGGCAAGACTACTGAAGTGGGTTGCCATGCCCTCCTCCAGGTTAGGCATATATGAGTAAATGCAAATGGTAAATCCTGACTGAGTAATGACTATGAAGATTTTCCCCAACATTTAGAAAAGTTCTTCTCTAATGCAGAAGAAATAATATGCCATGGTATCAAATGTTCATTTCTGCTAAAGGAAGCACCTACAGAAATGTTTTATTTGTATAAAGTAACAAGTGCTACAGATACAAAAACTAACAAAAAATCCAACAACTTCCCCAATACTACTTCAAAATGAGCATATCAAACTTGATTTTCTTTAGAATGTAGTTATTTCTTTATCTTCTGGACAAGAATGCTAAGTCAGTCTCTCTTCAAAAAAAAAGCAATTACAATTTGAGGACACTTCATATTCACCTCTTTTGCCCACACCAATCCTGCCTCATCTGAATTTTTCCATTTCATGAAAACCATTAACCTCTCCACTGCTGTCTGTGGCACCAATTATTTATTCTGGATCAAGACCTCTGGTAAAACTTCTTGCTCAAGCAGGATCTCTTTTCTTCTATGATTTTCTATCACCAGGTTCACTATCAGATATTTTTCTTTACCAGCTTTTTGAGAGTTAAGAAATGCTTCAATTAACTCTGGACAATCTAAATTTTCTTCCGGTTCTAAAGTATTGTCTGCATCTGTTAATCTCTTCCATTTCAGGAAATACCTCACCTTCCCTTTTACTGCATGTCAGTCTAGTTCTTTTTCTACTACAAATTCTTCAGGTTCTGCCTCTGAATTTTTTACCCTGTTCATTCTGTTTCTTTTTTTTTATTTTTCTTTTTTTTTTTTTTTTTGCATTAGAGGCACGGTGCCTAGTGATCCCCTGAGCGCCGGGAGAGGGAACATTGTGGGAGAGGGCCATGACCAAAGTCTACTCAGTGGAGGTTTCTCCTGCTTTGCCCATACATTTATTAAACCAAGTGCAATGTATTGAGGATAAAGAAACAAATATTTGCATCAAAGCCATTTATTGGCTATATATTGTATGTTAGTAATACAAAAGTGCTGCTGCTACTGCTAAATCACTTCAGTCGTGTCCGACTCTGTGTGACCCCATAGACGGCAGCCCACCAGGCTCCCCCGACCCTGGGATTCTCCAGGCAAGAACACTGGAGTGGGTTGCCATTTCCTTCTCCAATGCATGAAAGTGAAAAGTGAAAGTGAAGTTGCTCAGTCGTGTCCAACTCTCAGCGATCCCATGGATGGCAGCCTACCAGGCTCCTCCGTTCCTGGGATTTTCCAGGCAAGAGTACTGGAGTGGGGTGCCATTGCCTTCTCTGACAAAAGTGCTGCAGGTATTATAATAAGTAAAAAAGATGATTCTGCTGGGGGAAATAAGCAGGTCAGTGACTAAAAACTAGATTAATTAGCCCAGATAATAAGTGCTACAGGAGTCTTGTTTGAGATATGTGGCAAGAGCAAACTCATCATTATTTGGTAAGTGCTTTCTTGGTTCTAATTTGAGGAAATTTAAAGCAATCAGCCAAAAATCCCAAAAACTTGATACTACAATAACAACAACAGCGAAAACTTGATACTAAAGTGAAGATTTATGAACTATGATCTGTACTGAACTGAATGGTCATCCCCTATACCCCTGCAAAAATATGTCCATGAACTAACCCCTGAAACCTGTGAATGTGAGCTTATTCGGGAGAAAAGCCTTTGCACATATAACTAATATAAGGACTTCAAAATGAAGTCACCGTGGATTATCCAGGCAGACCATAAATATCCTTAGAAAGATGGTGGGAGATTTAAGACAGAAAAGGACAAAGACGGAGTGGCTGTGTAAAGACCTTAGAGGCAGAGATTGGAATTTCTCAGCCACAAGCTGAGGACTGCCTGGACCCACCAGAACATGGAAAAGGCAAGGAAAGATTCTCGTCTAGATGCTTTGGAGAAAACAGAGCCCTGACAACATCTTGATTTCAGATCTATTTTCTAGACCTGTGAGAGATCAAATTTATGCTGTTTTAAACTGCTACAGTTGTGGTAATTTATTATGGTAGCCATAGAAAACAAATCATGATCTAATTTGCCTTATTTTGCAAAGCATAGACAATTTTGAAAGTGGTTCAGTCACTACAAAGATGAAAGTGCATGTAGAAATGTCTATATGAATTACAGTAGGGAACATTTTCTTTTTAACATTTAAATATACATTACTTTTATATACTACAGCACATCATAGTGTTTGTTGTTGGATTTTTTTTTTCTCTCTCCCCATGTCCATGAGTCTATTATCTATGTCTGTTTCTCCATTGCTGCCCTGAAAATAAATTCTTCAGTACCATTTTTCTAGATTTTGTATATATGTGTTAGAATATGATATTTATCTTTCTCTTTCTGACTTACTTCACTCTGTATAATAGGTTCTAGGTTCATCCACCTCATTAGAACTGACACAAATGTGTTCCTTTTTATGGCTGAGTAATAGTCCATTGGATACATGTACCACTACTTCTTTGTCCATTCATTTATCAATGGACATCTAGTTTGCTTCCATGTCTACCTATTGTAAATAGTTCTGCAATGAACAAAGGGATATATATGTCTTTTCAATTTTGGTTTCCTCAGGGTATATGCCTAGGAGTGGGATTGCTGGGTCATATGATGGTTTTATTCCTAGTTTTTTAAGGAATCTCCATACCATCTTTCCTAGTGGCTGTATTGATTTGCATTCCCACCAACAGTGCAAGAGTGTTCCCTTTTCTCCACACCCTCTCCAGCATTTATTGTTTGTAGACTTTTTGATGATGGCCATTCTGACCTGTGTGAGGTGATATCTCATTGTAGTTCTGATTTGCATTTCTCTAATAATGAGTGATGTTGAGCATCTTTTCATGTGTTTGTTAGCCATCTGTATGTCTTCTTTGGAGAAATGTCTGTTTATGTCTTTTCCCCACTTCTTGATTGGATTGTTTGTTCTTCTGGTATTGAGTTGTATGTGCTGCTTGTATATTTTGGAAATTAATCCTTTGTAAGTTGTTTCATGCATTATTTTCTCCCATTCTGAGGGTTGTCTTGTCACCTTGCTTATAGATTCCTTTGCTGTGCAAAAGCTTTTACGTTTAATCATGTCCCACTTGTTTACTTTTGTTTTTATTTCTGTTACTCTAGGAGGTGGGTCATAGAGGATCTTGCTTTGATTTATGTTATCGAGTGTTTTGCCTTTGTTTTCCTCTAAGAGTTTTATAGTTTCTGGTCTTATATATAGGTCTTTAATCCATTTTGAGTTTATCTTTATATATGGTGTTAGGAAGTGTTCTAATTTCATTCTTCTATATGTAGCCATCAAGTTCTCCCAGCACCATTTATTGAAGAGGCTGTCTTTGCCCCATTGTATATTGCCTCCTTTGTCAAAAATAAGATACCCATAGGTGCATGGGATTATTTCTGGACTTTCTATCTTGTTCCATTGGTCTATATTTCTATTTTTGTGCTAGTACCATACTGTCTTGATGACTGTAGCTTTGTAGTATAATCTAAAGTCAGGAAGGTTGATTCCTCCAATTCCATTCTTCTTTCTCAAGACTGCTTTGACTATTTGGGGTCTTTTGTGTTTCCATATGAATTGTGAAATTTTTTGTTCTAGTTCTCTGAATAATGTCATTGGAATTTGAAAGAGATCGCATTGAATCTGTACATTGCATTTGGTAGTACAGTCATTTTCACAGCATTGATTCTTTCTACCCAGGAACCCGGAATGTTTATGTCATCTTTGATTTCTTTCATTAGTGTCTTATAATTTTCTGGGTACAGTTCTTTTGTCTCCTTCTGTAGGTTTATTCCTAGATATTTAATTCTTATTTTTGCAATGGTGAATGGGATTGATTCCTTAATTTCTCTTTCTGATTTTTCATTGTTAGTATATAGAAATGCAACTGATTTTTGTGTATTGATTTGAATCCTGAAACTTTGCTAAATTCACTGATTACCTCTAGTAATTTTCTCATGCTATCTTTAGGGTTTTCTATGTATAATATCATGTCATCTGCAAACAGAGCTTTACTTCTTCTTTTCTGATCTGGATTCTTTTTATTTCTTTTTCTTCTCTGATTGCTGTAGCTAGGACTTCCAGAACTATGTTGAATAATAATGGGGAAAGTGACACCCTTGTCTTGTTCCTGATCTTTGGGGGGATGCTTTCAGTTTTTCACCATTGAAAATAATGTTTGCTGTAGTCTTATCATATATGGCGTTTACTATGTTGATGTAGGTTTCTTCTATGCCCATTTTTTGAAGAGTCTTCATCATAAATGGGTGCTGAATTTTGTCAAAGGCTTTTTCTGCATCTATTGAGTTGATCATGTTTTTTATCTTTCAGTTTCTTAATATGGTGCATCACATTGATTGATTTGCATATGTATACTGAAGAATCCTTGCATTCCAGGAATAAACCTACCTTGATCATGATGTACGAGCTTTTTGATATGTTGCTGAATTCTGTTTGGTAAAATTTTGTTGAGGATTTTTGCATCTATGTTCATCCGTGATATTGGCCTGTGGTTTTCTTTTTTTGTGTTGTCTTTGTCTGGTTTTGGTATTAGGGTGATTTGTGGCCTTGAAGAATGAGTTTGGAAGTGCTCCTTCCTCTGCAATTTTTGAAAGAGTTTTAAAAGGATAGGCATTAGCTCCACTCTAAATGTTCGATAGAATTCTCCTGTGAAGCCATCTGGTCCTGGGCTTTTGTGTTTTGTGAGATTTTTTTATCACAGATTCAATTTCAGTGTTTGCAATTCAGTTACTCATAATTTCTATTTCTTCCTGGTTCAGTCTTGGAAGATTGAACTTTCCTAAGAATCTGTCCATCTCTTCCAGAATATCCACTTTGTTGCCATATAGTTGTTCATAAGTCTCTTGTAATCCTTTGTATTTCTGCATTGTCTGTTGTAAACTCTCCTTTTTCATCTATAATTTTGTTGATTAGATTCTTCTCTCTTTTTTTCTTGATGAGTCTGGCTAAAGGCTTGTCAATTTTATCTTCTCAAAGAACCAATTTTTAGTTTTATTAATCTTTACTATTGTTTCTTTCATTTCTTTTTCATTTATTTCTGCTCAGATCTTTATGATTTCTTTCCTTCTACTAATTTTGGGATTTTAATCTTCTTTTTCCAGTTGTTCTGGGTGTAAAGTTAGGTTGTCTATTCGATGCTTTTCTTGTTCCTTGAGGTAGGATTATATTGCTATAAACTTCCCTCTTAGAACTGCTTTTGCTGCATCCCATAGGTTTATCTTCCAGCTCACTGATTCATTTTTCTGCTTTGAATATTCTGCTATTGATTCCTTCTAGAGTATTTTTAATTTCAGTAATTATGTTGTTTGTCTCTGTATGTTTATTCTTTAATTCTTCTAGGTCTTTGTTGATTGATTCTTGCATTTCCTCCATTTTGTTTTCAAAGTTTTTGATCATCTCTACTATCATTATTCTGAATTCTTTTTCAGGTAGTTTGCCTATTTCCTCTTCATTTACTTGGACTTCTGTGTTTCTGGTTTGTTACTTCATTTGTGTAATATTTCTCTGCATTTTCATTATTTTTTTAACTTATTGTGTTTGAGGTCTCATTTTCCTAGGCTTCAAGGTTGAATTGTTTTATTCCTCTTGGTTTCTGCATTCCTAAGGTTGGTCCAGTGGTTTGTGAAAGCTTCTTATAGGGTGAGATTTGTGCTGAGTTTGTCTGTTTGTTTTCCCTCTGATGGGCAAGACTGAGGTGGTAATTCTGTCTGCTGATGATTAGGTTTGTATTTTTGTTTTGTTTGTTTAGATGAGGTGTACAGGGTGCTACTGGTGGTTGGGTGATAATGGGTCTTGTATTCAAGTGGTTTCCTTTGTATGAGTTCTCACTATTTGATATTCCCTAGGGTTAGTTCTCTGGTAGTCTAGGGTCTAGGGTCTTGGACTCAGTGTTCCCAATCCAAAGGCTCTGGGCTTGATCTCTGGTCAGGAACAAAGATTCCACAAGTGATTTGTTATGGCATTAAGTGAGATTAAAACAAATACCCAAAAATGAGAACCCAAACAGGAGCCACAGACATATGGCAGTTACAGAATCAGGCAAATAATAATTAAAATAATGGAATATATACATATACATATATACCCATAAGCAAAATCAAAACAGTCCAACAAATATTAAGTACAGTAGATTGAAATGGGAACAAAGGGAATCAAAAATTATATTTACCAGTTAAGAACAAAACTAACTAAAGCACAAACTGGAAAACAAAACTAAAGCAAGGTGCCTAGTGGGGAATAAAACAATGAAAACAAAACTAACAAATGTGTTGAGATGAAAGGAAAGAAAGAAAGACTAGACATGCAGAGTTAAATACAGGTAGATGAAGAAGATTTATATACATTAAGGATTAACTACAAGGGGAGAAGAACAGTTGGAAAAGCATACAAAGGAATAAATATAGAAAAAATATAATAGGTTTTAAAAAATTAAAAAGTAAAATTATAAAAAAGAGAAAAGAAAAAAGGAAGAAGAATGAAAAAAAGGAAAACTCCACAGAACTGCAAAAGCCCAAAGTAGAGGCAGAGGTTTATAGCAATAATAAAAAGTGTGACTGAATATACACATATACATATACACCCATAAGCAAAATCAAAACAGTCTAACAAAAATAAAGTACAATAGATTGACCCAGTGAACAAAGGAAACCAAAAACTATACCTACCAGTTAATGACAAAACTAGCTAAACCACAAACTGGAAAACAAAACTAAAGCAAGGTGCCAATTTGGGAATAGAGCAATGAAAATAAAACTAATAAATACGTTGCAAAGAAAAGAAAGGAAAGAAAGAATAGACATGCATAGTTAAATAGAGGTAGATGAAAAAGCTTTATATCCATTAAAGATTAACTGCAAGGGGAAAAGAACAGTAGGACAAGCAAACAAAGGAATAAATGTAGAAAAAAATATTAATAGATTTAAAAAGTTAAAAATTAAAATTGAAAAAAGAGAAAGGAAGAAAAAGGAAAACTCCACAGAACTGCAGAAGCCCAACGTAGAAGCAATGGTTTATAACAATAAAAAATGTGACTGAGAGAGAAAAAAAAGCTCAAAAGCTTAATTATATTTCATACTTCAAATAAAATCGACAACTACAACAGGGGGCAGGGGGAAGGGGGAAAAAGAAAAAAAAAAATCCAAAAGAATCTACAGTACAAGTCAAGACATAAGAATAATAAATGTTTTTCTTGAGTCACTGCTGTCAGAGTCCTTTCCCTCGCTGGCAGTCAGAGTCCACCTCACCTCCCTAGGAGGCCCTCCAACACTGTGCTGGTCTCTGGACCTGCTGTGGGGGCAGCTCAGAGTCTAACCTGGTCCTACTCCTGTGTGTTCTTGCCCCCAATGTCCACATCTAGCAGAACTAGTGCGTTTTCTTTTGTGGGAGATCTCAGTTTCCTTTTATATTTTCCATAGACACACAGTCTGCCTTGTTGATCCTGTGGATTTAATTTGCAACTTGTATGGCTGGTGGGAAGTTTTTGTGTCTTCTTCCTGCCCCTGGGTTTTGATTGTGGTTTTGTTTCCACCTCTACATGTGTGTTGTCCACTGGGGTTTGCTCCCGAGTCCGTCCTGGAGGACTTGGGTCTGTCCCTGTGAGGGCCAGGTGTGGAGGTGGTGCAGCTGCTTGGGTCGCAGGGGTTCTGGCAGCACCACATAGTCAGGGGAGTTTGTGGCTGGGGCAGCAGGAAATATAGTGCTCTAGAAGGGTATGGCAACCAGTATTGGCCAATACACTCCAGTATTCTTGCCCAGATTCCAGCTAAGCTATTTTGAATCCTAAAAGGCAATGATGTTAAAGTGCTGCACTCAATATACCAGCAAATTTGGAAAACTCAGCAGTGGCCACAGGACTGGAAAAGGTCAGTTTTCATTCCAATTCCAAAGAAAGGCAATGCTAAAGAATGCTCAGACTACCACACAATCGGACTCATCTCACACACTAGCAAAGTAATGCTCAAAATTCTCCAAGCCAGACTTCAGCAATGAAAAACTGTGAACTTCCAGACGTTCAAGCTGGATTTAGAAAAGGCAGAGGAACCAGAGATCAAATTGCCAATATCCACTGGATCATCAAAAAAGCAAGAGAGTTCCAGAAAAACATCTACTTCTGCTTTATTGACTACACCAAAGCCTTTGACTGTGTGAATCACAACAAACTGTGAAAAATTCTTCAGGAGATGGGAATACAGGACCACCTGACTTGCCTCCTGAGAAATCTGTATGCAGGTCAGGAAGCAACAGTTAGAACTGGACATGGAGCAACAGACTGGTTCCAAATAGGGAAAGGAGTAGGTCAAGGCTGTATACTGTCACCCTGCTTATTTAACTTATATGCAGAGTACATCATGAGAAATGCTGGGCTGGATGGGCCACAAGATGGAATCAAGATTGCTGGGAGAATTATCAATAACCTCAGATATTCAGATGACACCACTCTTATGGCAGAAAGCAGAGGAGAACTAAAGAGCCTATTGATGAAAGTGAAAGAAGAGAATGAAAAAGCTGTCGTAAAACTCAACATTCAGAAAGCTAAGATCATGCAATCTGGTCCCATCACTTCATGGCAAAAGATGGGGAAACAATGGAAACAGTGAGAGACTTTATTTTGGGGGGCTCCAAAGTTACTGCAGATGGTAACTGCAGCCATGAAATTAATAGACACTTGCTCCTTGGAAGCAAAGCTGTGACCAACCTAGACAGCTTCTTAAAAAGCAGAGGCATTAGTTTACATACAAAGGTCTGTCTAGTCAAAGCTATGGTTTTTTCCAGTAGTCATGTATGGATGTGAGAGTTGGACTCTAAAGAAAGCTGAGCACCAAAGAATTGATGCTTTTGAACTGTGTTGTTGAAGGAGACTCTTGAGAATCCCTTGGACTGCAAGGAGATCCAACCAGTCCATCCTAAAGAAAATCAGTCCTGAATATTCATTGGAAGGGCTGATGCTGAAGCTGAAACTCGGATACTTTGGCCACCTGATGCAAAGAACTGACTCACTTGAAAAAACCCTGATGCTGGGAAAGATTGAAGGTGGGAGGAGAAGGGGATGACAGAGGATGAGATGGTTGGATGGCATCTCTGACTCCATGGACATGAGTTTGAATAAGCTCCAGGAATTGGTGATGGGTAGGGAAGCCTAGTGTAATGCAGTCCATGGGATTCCAAAGAGTCAGACACGACTGAGCAATTGAACTGAACTGAACTGATTCTTGCCTGGAGAACTCCCCTGATAGAGAAGCCTGGCAGGCCACAGTCTACAGGGTCACAGGGTTGGACACGACTGAAGTGACCCTGTGTGCATACATGCAAGGTTTTTTTTGCCTGTGGCAGCTCTGCCCTAGTGAGAGCTGAGTGTGAAGGTGGCGCAGCTGCTTGGCTTGAGGGTACCCTGGTGGCACCAATTGTGCAGGGACCCGTACTGCCTCCACAGCAGGAGTTATGGCCCTATCAGAGTATTTTTTCGAGCCTCTTGTAGCTGGTGATCAGAAGGCCTCTTTGGCCAGTCTTTCTGCATAGCTCCACCCATTCAGGCACTTAGAGGACTCCCTTGCCTGGGGTCCTTTTCTGTTGTTCAGTGAGTCAGGCACATAGAGGGGCCCCCCTGGCTGGGGACCTACTCTATAGATGGACACATCGGGCACTTAACAGGTCACCCTGGGAGGGATCCTGCTCTGTAGTTCAGCGCATCAGTCATGTAATGGAGCACCCTGGGCGGGGTCCTACTCTATAGTTCAGTGCATCAGGCATTTGATGGGCCAGCCTCTTAATTGTTCAGCTCCCGATGCTGGCGGGTGGGGAGAGAGAGGCTATGGTGATGGCTCCACCCCCTACTCATGACTTGGCAGTATCACCTGGCTTCCATGGCTGCCTGGCTTTCCTCCACAGGCATTTCCCACCACAGTCTCCTCCCTCACATCCCCTCGATTGGTCTCTCCACAGTCAACAGCAGCCCTTGCTGTGGGATTGCCCCACAATCCCTAAACTCCAGCTCTCAGCTGCTGTGTCTTCCAGCGAACCTGCGTCCCAGTCCGGGGTATGTATGGCTGTGGCGAGGACTGTCTGATTCTCATTCCACTTAGGCTGCCACAGATCAGCTGTTTCACTCTCAGGCTTAAATGTTTCTCCTCTGACTCAGACAATTGCCCTGTTGTGGGGATTGGACACCTCCTTCAGTTCCCTCATCCGCTGAGGACAGGTCCAATCCTACTAACACTCCCGTTTTCCCCCCCAGTTCCTTCATCCTACCGAGTTTTGTGTGGTTTATATAGTCTTTCCCGCTGGTCCGGTACTCCTGTCCACTCTCAAATGGTCTTCTCCGTGCACATCTGTGTCTGAAGGTGTATTCCTGATATATCAATGGAGAGAGGGATACTCCATGTCCACCTACTCCTGCACCATTTTCTCTCTCTCTCTCTCTTTTTTTTAAAGCATTATAATATAAAGGAAGGTATTGGGGAAATAAAATTCCTCACACATGTACATGTATTCAACTTCCTACTGCTTTCTAGAAGCCTTGAAGATTTCTAGTCAACTTCAGAGGCAAAGGCAACTATTGACTTCTCATAAACCTTGGGTTTCAATTATTGATTACTGAGTAACAAAACAGCCCCAATATTATTGGCTTAAAACAAAACCTATTTTATTTCTAAGGATTCTGTGGATCTGCTATTCAGCCTTGGCCCAGTGGGGCTGGATCACCTGTGCTCCACATGGTGTTGACTGATATTACTCAGCTGGGGCCAGAGAATCCAAGATGGTGTCACTCATGTCTGGTGCCTTGGTATTAGCTGTTGACTGGTGTTCTTTAGGTCTCTTCCATGTGGCTTCTTTTTCTTCCACATAGTCTGTCATTACTAAGTATTCTAGCCCATTCCTTTTTGAAAACTTGTTTTCTGACTTCTAAAAATGGGGAAAAGAATGATACAAGATCTCTTAAGACCCAGGCTCCAGCTCAGATCACACGTCATCCCTTCTGCCTCATTCTGTTTGTGAAAGAAGTCATAAAGCAACCCCGGAGCCAGGAGAGGGAAATGGACCACACCTGTTGATGAAAGATCACTATGCATGCACAGGCATAGGAGGAATTATATGTGGCTGTCTTGCAATCTACTTATACAATACTCTGCTTTTTCTTTCTTTTTACAATGCTCTGCTTTTTCTAATAATTTTCTTTGATGCCCACCAGTCCTTTATCACAGATTACCTCCCATCTTTTAAATACTTCTAATTTATATCATCTTTTGGGAATTATGAATATGTGGAATTTGTTGTAGTTTTTTTCTTTTAAAAAAATTTTGTGCTTTATTATGTCAAAAAGATCACAGACTTTTGGATGTAAAAGATGATGTGCTTTATATGTCCTTGTATCTCATAATACCAGCACAGCAAGTTTTTGATAAATAAGTATCTTCTTGATTATAAATGTTGAGTGACAGAGAATAATGTGTTTAGACTATGTACAGTGTTGTATTAGAGTCCACTAGATTGTCCATTGCTAAATCTCTTGCAGAGTATTGTGATTAGTTAGTCCTAACCTTTTCCAAATATCCCTGCATTTTCTCGTGCTTGTAGTATATATGTGATTATAGGTAATAATTGCCCATGGAAGTATATCAGGGGAATCCTATTTAGAAAAGAGCAATTAGAAAAACATATAAATCCACAAAGTAGCATCAACTCTTTTTTGAAGTATACTAGCATTTTAAAACATTCCTGATTTATGGAAGTTTCAATTGCTTGAATGTTTGTAATATTTTACAATGAAATAAAAATTATACGCAAAGCTAGTTCAGAATGCTTAGAGGCATAGTCAATCATTTGATGATTCACAGCTACCCAGGAAATTCAAGCACTCCACCCTCATTTTGCACATAAGCACAGATCTGATTAAGTGGGAGTTGGAAAGGAAGAATTACATGGTGACCTGGACAAAAGTGTCATGTCAGCATTAGCATCAGATAAACTGATTGAAGTGGCTGATTGTACTGCTTATAGTCAGTTATTTTGGAAAATTTGAATGAGAAATCCTCTCTTGTCCATCACAGGAATGACACTTCATATATACCCAGTCATATTAAACAATTGTAGAATCACAAAGCTAGACAGGATTTTATGAGATTAGCTGATCTATTCCTCACCTCGAGATAAAACTTGAGTGCTGCAAAATCCTCGAGGCACTGAAATTTAATTTATTCTTTGAGAAAAATAAGACCCATTCATTCATTCAACAAATATTTGTTATGTGTGAGCCATATGGGTGCTTAGTTTGCATCAACAAATAAACCTGGCTGAGATCTTTGCCTTTGTGAGGCTTTCAGTTTAATAGGGGGATATAAATGATTCCATGAGTTTCCCCTTTGTCAATAACAATAATCCTTACTTGGTTTTAAATGTTTTTTAAATTCATTTGCTCACATGACAAAAAAAATCTATCCGCAAAGTAAACCCAATCACTAACAACTTGTGAATTGTGAGAAATGAGTTTGGAATTCATTTACATTAACAAACCATTTCACTTTCATATGAAAATGCTAAGATTCAAAAAGTATGATTCTTATTTGGAGTAAAACCTGCTAATACCCAATCCAATGTTCTTTACTGTTTGCCCTCCTTTCAAAAATATCTTTCTTTTCCTACATTGACTTAGTTATAGAATGTATTCATACAACCTAGAACAATGTCCATATATAGCTATAAATCCGTGTGCATGCTAAGTCACTACAGTTGTATCTGACTCTTTGCAATCTTATGGACAATAGCCCGCCAGGCTCCTCTGTCCATGGGATTCTTCAGGCAAGAATACTACAGTGGGTTGCCAAGCCCTTCTCCAGGGGATCTTTCCAACCCAGGGATCGAACCCGTCCATGTCTCGTCCATCTCCTGCATTGTCAGGCAGGTTCTTTACCACTAGAGCTACCTGGGAACCCCATGTGACAGAAACCCAAAGTGAATAGTTGAGACAAAAAATAAAAAGTTGTTATAAGGAAATTTCAATTTCTCAAGGACTCCACAACACAAATAGAGCTAAACTGGGGAAATGAGCACTCAAAATCCATGAGGACTGTCATTAAGCCCCCTTGCTGTATTATTTTCTGAGAAGTATCTTGCTACTTGAGGTCAGAAAGACCTTGTGTTTTCTGGGGCTATACTGCCTGAGTTTAAATCCTCACTATTTCACTTGTTAGGTGATTGACCTGGTCAATTAAACTCTCTAATCTCAATCTTCTCATCTATTAAAATTAGGATAATTATAGTGGCTACATAAGATTACAGCAGAAAAGCCAATTAAGTGGTATCCAAGACTTGGGACAGTGCTTGCTTCATAGGAAGTATCAGTAGACGTGAACTACCCTTCTAAAGTGAGAGATGCCAAGACTGAGCTGGGAGAGCTGCCCTGCCACGGTGTGGGTGCAGTGGATTAAGACAGCAAGTCGAAATGCAAGTAGGAATTAAGGCTTCACTCTCTACTGCCATAGGAAGTTCCAGTGTTATTTGCTCAGTCGTGTCTGACTCTTTGCCACCCCATGGATTGAAGCCCACCAGGCTCCTCTGCCCATAGGATTCTCCAGGAAAGAATACTGGAGTGGGTTTCCATTCCCTTCTTCAGGGGATCTTAGTGACCCAAGTATCGAACCTGGGTTTCAGAAACCCTGCCAAAGGAAAAACAAGTCTATAAAAAAAACGTCATTGCTTCCCAAATGTTTGACTTTTGTCTATAGGATGGGACTGAGAGAAAGTTGGTGTAACAGCACAGATGGGATGAGGGAATTGTGTCACTGCTGGAGGAATCCCAGTCAAGAGGATCAGTTTTATGGACTTGAGTGGGGAATGGAGGGAAAGGAAGAAAGGAAGGGCTAGGAATGGACAAGTATTATTTATTTAATAATGAGTGTTATTTAATAATGAAATAACATATTCTTAAGGTTACCCCTTTCTGTGAATAGGATGTTCTCAGAGCCCAGGGTTCCAATAGTGAGGCCTCTGAATAGAGGCTCCTAGGCTAACAATGCAGATACAAATAAAAGTATGGTGGGCCAAAAGGCCTGAGTTCTTGACTGAAATTCCCTTCAATAGATCTGTCATGTAAAGCCTTAGTAATTGCCTATGGTCAGGTTTAAAAAAAATCATATATAGCTTTTTAGCCAGGGGCTGGATTTCTCAAGAGCCTTCTCTGTTCTCAGGAGGGCTTTCTGCTAGATGGGTGATGTTTCATTCTCCAAAGTTTCAACAGTTTACATTTCCTGGGTATACAGTAGATGTCTTGTTATTGAGATGGAATAAGTACATGCCTTAAAATGAGGCCTGGAATATAAGAGGCACCTTTCATAGGCTACATACTATTTTTATTATTGCTATTGTTTTTATATAATTGTTCCAATTATAGCTCTAATATGACAACTTATTCTCTACAGAGTTAGGTAAGATCATAATTCCCCATATTGAAGGTTTTTGAAAAGCATTCCCTGATCTTTATGCAGAGTTCACCCATTTGTACCCAGGAAGAATGAGAGTTGCAAATCTTCCTTCCAAATTAAAACAAACATTAAAAAGCTCAGCTATTAGCTGACAGCACAGTGTCTTGGCCATATCATTATGATCCTCATTTAAGACATCATTTAAGAAACAATCAGCGATTGCTGCAAGATATATTAAGTTTCTCATTTAAAAACCATCTAAATTTGTTTAGTACTCAATAAAAATTGAAGCCCCACTTTGTGCCAGGAATTATGTATTTAATAAAGTGAATGATACAAAATATCAATCTTCCTGACTCCATGGAAACTTACAAATAATTGGCACAATAAATGTTATTCATATAAAATATAGATTAAAATTTTAATTATGATATTACTGTAAATAGAGGAACTTGATGCTGTATTGAAAGGACATGAGCTAGCCTGGGGGTGGATCAGATTGTCAGTGAAGGTTTACCTCAGGCTGTAGATGTTTGCATTGAGGTCTATAGGATGAGTAAGAGTGAATTCAGTAATTCACTGAAGAATGGCAGGTTTCTAAGATTCTTCCAATCAAGTAAGACTGTATGTTTAAAACCATTGATTACCAAATTTGACTAAACTTTGGAATCATCTTAGAAGTTTTTGAAAAATACTGATACCTGAAAATTGCCCAGAATTTTTGATTTGGGGCTTCCCTGGTGGCTCGGATGTTAGAGAATCTGCCTGCAATGTGGGAGACCCAGGTTCAATCCCTGGGTCAGGAAGGAGGAGAGCATGGCAACCAACTCCAGTATTCTTGCCTGAAGAATCCCCATGGACAGAGGAGCCTGGCGGGCTAGAGTCCGTGGGGCCGCAAAGAGTCAGACACGACTGAGTAACTAACACTTTCAACACTTTGTGATTTATTTTACATGGCATATGGCTTTGGCGTTGGGATTTATTTTTTTTAACTTCTCAAGTGGTTAATCCTTAAGGCAGGAGGATTATGTCTAACTCAAGAAATTTGAAGTAAGACTAGTGATTGGAGTCCAGAGAATGAGAAGGAATGTGACATGACCTGAGACTGTGACTCTAAAATGTGGCAAATCACAGAGGTCTTGATCGGTCATATTAGAAATTTAGTCTTTTTCTTGAGAAAAATAGAAAACTACAGAAAGATCATAGGAGAGGACATTATATCTAAATGTATGTTTATGTTTACAGTGTAAAGATTGTAAAAGAGAAGCTATAAAATTAGCTTGGACTAGGATGGTGGCAAGGAGATGAAGTGAAATGGGTTTGAAAGTTTTGTTTTGTTTTTTAAGGACTTGAAATTGGCAGACTGGCAATAGATAAAGTATGAGAGATGATAAGACTGACTCCTTGGTTGCTGGATAGTGGAACTGGTAAAGGTGAATTATGAGCCTACTCTTATGATATTTGAGGTGCCTTTGAGGTATCTAAATAGATAGTAAAGAGAGGGTAGAACATAAGGATACATCTGGGCATGAGGTTTTAGGTTGTTTGGGAACAAAGATCTAAAGTGCAATAACTTTACATTAAATCATGCAAGTTCTGTAAAAATAATTGTTTTACTGGTACAAAACACTATTGTAGAAGGCATTGGGCACCTGCAGATCATTAAGATGAGGACATAGGAAAGATTGACACATCTAATGTGGTTTTAAAATGAAGATCCCCTTTAAAAAAAACTACATCTCAAGGTAGCATGGAATGAAAGAGGAGAAATCCAACCACTTTTATCAGATCATAATCAGTTCAGTTCACTTCAGTCTCTCAATCGTGTCCGACTCTTTGCAACCCCATGAATTGCAGCACGCCAGGCCTCCCTGTCCATCACCAACTCCCGAAGTTTACTCAAACTCATGTCCATCGAGTCGGTGATGCCATCCAGCCATCTCATCCTCTGTCATCCCCTTCTCCTCCTGCCCCCAATCTCTCCCAGAATCAGGGTCTTTTCTAACCAATAAGTGCCAAAATGTTATTTGGAAGAAAATTCTGATCAGAAAGAAAGAGAGAGCTAATTGAATTTTAGTATGGAGCAATTGTCCTGAAGAATCACAAAAATTGTCAGAGATACAATATTATATAGTTGAACACAGTATCAGGTTGGGGATATTTTGGTTTTTATTCATATCAAACTGGAAAGCCCAAAAGGTAGAATAATAAAGAAGACAGCAGGAATTGTAATATATGCATTTCATTTATCAGATCTCTATTAGGACTAATCATGTACCAACACACCAAAGTTATGATAAGGAGTAGGACTACAACAGCAGATAAGGTAAGTGTTATTCAGGTTCAGAGTTTATTGTCTCCTATACTACTTAAAACAAGAAAAATAAAAGAGCCTGTTTATTTGAGAAAGTGTCCCCAGTTAGCTTTTGCAAAGGAAACCAGTAAAAAGGATGCCTTTAGTCAATAAGGTTAAGTAGCCATTTTATGGGATTGCATTCCCTGGGTGTTAGATCAAGTTTTAGAGTAGTGGAAATTAGGATTTAATTGTTCTGGGGTTAGGCAGGACATCAGAATTGTATAAAGCTTCCAGGTAATTCTAATGTGCAGCCAGAGTTGAGAACCACACTTCTGAGGTATGTTTCATCACTGAAACAAGTGAGTGACTCCAGATGAGAAGGCTGGGAGAGGAATAAAAGCATGCTGATTACACAGGAATAATAATAATGAACAATTCTCTAGTCTTTATGTGCCAGGAACATGTCTAAATGTTTAACATGTGTTAAGTCAGTTATGAGGAAGTCATTTTTGTTCTTCCCATTTGAGAGGGATCAGAGCCCCAGTGGCCAGACCCGGCAAGTATCAGGGCAGGTCCTTGAACACATCTGGTTCCGGAGTGCTATGCGATATTTTCTCTAAATATTATGTAATAGTAATTTTACACTGAGAATTATAAAAGAAGGGAAAACATATAATAATGGCTGCTGCTGCTAAGTCACTTCAGTTGTGTCCGACTCTGTGCAACCACATAGACGGCAGCCCCCCAGGCTCCGCCATCCCTGGGATTCTCCAGGCAAGAACACAGGAGTGGGTTGCCGTTTCCTCCAGTGCGTGAAAGTGAAAAGTGAAAGTGAAGTCGCTCAGTCGTGTCCGACTCCGCGACCCACTAGACTGCAGCCTACCAGGCTCCTCTGTCCTTGAGATTTTCCAGGCAAGAGTACTGGAGTGGGTTGCCATTGCCTTCTCCAATGATAATGGCAGAGTATCATTAAACCATCTTCTTGGGGGCTCAGAGGGTAAAGAATCTGCCTGCCATGCGGGAGACGCAATCCCTAGGTTGGGAAGATCCCTGGAGAAGCAAATAGCAACCCACTCCAGTATTCTTGCCTAGAGAATTCCATGGACAGAGGAGTCTGGCAGGATACAGTCCATGGGATCACAAAGAGTTGGTCACGACTGAGTGGATAGAGATATAGATCATTAAACCAGTCAAATACCACTTGATGACTGGAAGTGGTTATAATGCAGCCATAAATACTTTTGAACTATATTTTATATATATTTATATAAATATACAATTAAATTCATGTATATATTTAATATACATATTCCATGTTTATATTCTTAATTTATGGAAATCAGTCAACAAGTCTGTCTTATTGTACATGTACATTGTTACATAGCCCAGAAGTTTTTGTCTTCAGCAGCAGGCAGGGAGATATAAGCTATGGAAACAGGTAATTTTTTTTCCTGACTTTTCATTTTCTCCTGAAGGAAACTCAAGTGCTAAGGCTATTCCATGTAATCTAAAGAATGACTCTTACTTCATGGTAATGACCAAGCTGTAGGAATAAAATCTTAGGAGGAAGTAATCATCCCCCAGTGAGCAAGTCTAACAAATCGAACCTATTTTACAGGTGGAAATACCATAAAGAAAAGTATCATTGGAAGGATTACTGACACACTGCATTTCTATGCATGTCAAAGAAAAAAATTCCAATTTAACTCTGTAAAACATGTATCTGAGTCAACCTGCCACATGTATTTTTTTCTTACACTTTCTATCCCATTACAGAAATAATACCTACCAAATAATGCTGTGCATTTCTAAATGGCTGGCTTTCAGCTACTTTGCCCAGCTTTTGTTGTTCCCTCTTTTCCTTTGAAGGCTGAGAAAGCAAATGTAGTTTTTGGGAGTGCAAGGTCCCCAGTGCTGTGGATATTTTGTGTCCTGAAGCTACGGTGCTATAACCTGTCTTGGCTTGTTGCCTATGAATACAGTGTAATACATGTAGGGGATTGTTTGGTATTCAATTAAGAGCTCTCTTAGCTCCTGTTATTAAAGCTACAAACTAGTGAGTGTAAAATTGAAGTTGAACAGTTCAGCTCTTTTTGACATTGAAACACTGCCTGAAAAATAGTGATGTAAAGCCCAAGTCAAATGTCACCCTTTAAAGCCCATGGAAAAAGGAAAAGTGGAAACATTGAGGGGAAAGAGTAAATGTCTAAAACTTGGTCATCTCCTAATGACCCAGTACGTAATGTTAGGAGCATCCTACTGTGCCCATGCACATACATCACCCAGTTTGTCGAACACAGATATTACATTGATTTGAAAAGAAAGCTGCAAGGTTATTATTGCTAAAGCTTCAATGAAGGAAATAATTAAAGCATTAAGCATTTTAAGGTTTTAAAATGACTTTAGGCAATCACCAGAAAACACTATAGGAAATCGATATACTGTAATTGAAAGGAAATTGAATTGGTCTTTATTTTTAAATCCCTTCTAAATGTTCTCTAGACGGTCAGACCATGGAAGATAATGCATCTTGTTTTGCCATCAGCAGTGCGACTTTCTGTAAATCTCACGTGCTGCAGGGCCCACTTTTATTATTTTTATTTAGAAAATGCTCAGCCAAATAGATTAGTATGAAATTTTGTGTGCATTATCTTTGTTAGTCTCTGGCCTCATTGTTTAAAACAGAAACAACACGACCAGACAAAAACAACCTCTGAAGCAAAGTTAAGCTAAAAACATTTCAAACAATGAACCAGAGAAGTTGTTAGTTAAGTCTCACACTTAAACCTGAGTGAAATTCTAGATTCTTTCTAACAATTTTCCTGTCAATCTTGCTCTGCTGAAAGGGCTATGACCCACTGTAGAGACAAATTCAGTTTGGATCTGTGTGAACCTAACCCATTTTTATGGCTTATTATTGGAAGGAGTTTTTATAATCAAACAGAATAGCTTGAAGTGAATCTCAGGGAGAAGCTTGGATATGAACAGAAATTAAGGAATCTCAACCCTTGAGTAATCCTTGAAAAATATGTATAAAATCAGCATTTCCATTACAATGGAGTAATAATGATACCTTCATCATTTGGTGGTCTTGAGAAATAAATTAATCAATATATGCACAGCTCCTGTGGCTCAGACGGTAAAGCGTCTGCCTACAGTGTGGGAGACCCAGGTTCATTCTCTGGATCGGGAAGATCTCCTGGAGAAGGAAATGGCAACACACTCCAGTACTCTTGCCTGGAAAATCCCATGGATGGAGGAACCTGGTAGGCTACAGTCCCTGGGGTCACAAAGAGTCGGACATGACTGAGCGATTTCACTTTACAGATGATTAGTACATACTGTTCACTACATGGGGCTTTCCTGGTGGCGCAGCAGTAAAGAATCCACTGCAATGCAGGAGACACAAGAGACATGGTTCGATCCCTAGATCAGGAAGGTCCTCTAGAGAAGAAAATGGCAACCTGCTCCAGTATTCTTGGTGGGAAAATCTCATGGACAGAGGAGCCTGGCGGGCTAACAGTCCATAGTGTTGCAGAGAGTCAAACATGACTGAGTGACTGAGCATTCATGCATATGTACTATGTATGTGTTATAATTATTTTTATAAAAATGATGATAATGGTGATAATTTGCCTTTTAAAAAATATCAATTAAGACTCCAGGATGGTCATGTACACACTGCTATATTTAAAATGGATAATCAACAAGGACCTACTGTATAGCACATGGAACTCTGCTTAATGTTAGGGGGCAGCCTAAGGGAATGGCAAAACACTCCAGTATCCTTGCCTGAAAGACCCCATGGACAGAGATGCCTGGTGGGATACAGTCCATGGAGTTGCAAAGAGTTGCACATGACTGAATGACTAAGAACACACACATATGAAAAGCCCCAGTACCATGGCTGACACATAGAAAGTATTACAAAAAATGTTTTTTTAAAAAAGTTCTATTCAATGTAGAAATTAGTATTAATTTCTTAATAATTTCTTTGTTATGACTGTGTTTATATGTGATATTCTTTATTTCTAGTTTTCCAGAGAGTCTGTATCCTGAATTTCTCTATGTCAAAATTCCATCTCTAGTTTTTGGTGACCACAGCTAACATTTAGCTAATATTAAGCATCAGAACAGGTGAATATGAAAGGATACCTGAGTTGAATAAAAAAAAGTTAACAGTCTTAAAATCTAGACTGCTTTCATTAAGAACAGGAACAACTTTTCAACTTTCTAAGTGCTATAATTCATAGACATGTGAAAAGGATGGCAAGAAAGAAGAAAGAAAACAGAAAGGTGAAAGAGCTTCATAAAGCAAAGGAGAAAATTATATGTTCTGTAGTATATATGAGAGAATCTGGCCAAACATTAAAAAAACTTCATATCAACTTATTGATCTGCCCACCATGCACACACTTGATATTAAAAATAAACCTCCAAGGAAGGACTTTTATTGGCTCGGGTCAAACAACCAATTACTAACAATTGCTAAACCAGAGAGTCAGAGTCATGAGAAAAGTAGGGGGATGAGAAAGGGAAAGCAGTTGTCTAAGGATGAAAAAAGAAAGCAATTCTCCAAAAGGCGGGATGGGGTTAGTGGCCATGCATGGCCACTGGAAGAAATCAGTGTGAGTTAAAAAACAAAAAAAGTGAAAGAGAGAGGAGAGAGAGAGAAAAGAAACATTATATATATATATATATATATATACATATATATATATATATATATATATAATAAACAAATAATGTTTAAGTCACTGCCAAGGTCAGAAGTTAAGATATAGCCACCTCCTCTACTTCCTCCAAATTCTCTTTCATTATCAATATTTCAAACCCCCCAATACTAAAGTACTTTAGAATTTTTAAATCATTGACTGCATTTAGTTCTGTTTGAAGGAAGACATAATTAAGAAGAAGCTGGAAATTATATATTTTTAATTGTTTGTCCAAAGCATTATTGAAACAAACTGCTTATCAGGTTTTGTTTTTATTCCAGTAGTAAATATTTTGACTAGTTAATACAGCAAAATGCTGTGTTCAAGTTGGCACTAACAAATGTAATTTATTTAGGAAAACTGGCAATAAGTTCATCAAACTTAAAAAACAACTCCAAGGGAGAAAAAAAAAAAAAAACCCTGTGTTTACTTTGGCAGTTGAGATCCACTAGTCATGAATAAGATGATGTCCTAAAAGCTATTCATTTACTTAGAATTAGGTAATTAATTGTAAAAGGTGGATAGAGAAATGGAAATTTAGCTTTTCACTTTGTTTTAGATATTTTTCCACCAATATTATTTGTTCTATGAAATTAAACTCTTCTTGAAGAAGTAATTAGAAAAAGTGCACATCAATGAAAATAATTGAGGATTGACTGGTTGACCTCAGAAGAGAACAAAAACTCAAAAGAAATTTCATAAGGTTTTAAATTTGGCAAGAGGACTACAGTATCTCTGATAATTAGACTTTCAACACATTTGGATTTGCTAATTGGATCTAAGTTCTAATTAGACTTTTATGTAACTAAAAATGACACATCATTGTATAAATTTAATGTGCTTTTACAGTTGAAACCAACAATTAGCAGCTTTTTCCAAATTATTTTAATACAGCAAAAGCTGCCTTTTTGCTTACATGTGATAACCCCTTCTCTTAAGATATATTGTGTACATTTTAGTTTTCTTAATTAAGCACCTTTTGAGGAGCTTAAAAAGAAACATGAGTTTTAATAGGAAGCTCCTAAATTGTTTATTTGTGAGGAGACTTGCTGGTATATTGATGACTTCAGAAGCTTCAAACAAAATGCAATACAAGGAAATAATACAGTCTTTAACAGGAAGCAGCACGAATAACCAGGTGCCCCTATAAACCATTCAATTAATCAAAACAGTCTCTGAATATGACTAAAGTTCTGTTACATTTTTAAAGCATGCAAATATGGAATAAGTTCCCAAATGGGAAGGCTCATGGGGCTGGCATCAGGATTAATGACATGGTGAAAGTGAAAGCGAAGTGGTCACTCAGTCATATCCGACTCTTTATGACCCCATGGACTGTAGCTTCCATGCTCCTCCGTCCGTGGGATTTTCCAGGCAAGACTACTGGAGTGGGTTGCCATTTCCTTCTCCATGACATGGAATATCTTCCCAAAATGTGTGTTGCAACAACCTCTGCAGCTTCACTTCTTGAGCAGTTATCTGCTAATTCAAATCACAGCATCTCTCTTTCCTCCTTATTTTTGAATTGAGAGTCATCCATTTTTATCCCATTGGAATTTATAGGCAGTAATTTTAAAACTAGTAGCCCTCAGATTTTAATGTTACAAGAGATAACAACTACATAAGAATGTAAAATTATACCAGTACTTTGGAGAGCAAAGAGTAGTAAATCATTGTGAGACTTTAAGGGAAAGACTGCTGCCAAAATCTCCCATGTAGATTGATAGCACTGACAAAAAAGGCAAATTGCATTGTTTTATGTACTGTGGATATCTGAAAACAAAAAAGCCTTATACATGTTTTATTTTCCTCCAGTAAAAACTGTAACCTCTCTAACCACATTAAAAACCAGTTTTTTCCCCAGTAAAAGCAATGTAAGATCTAATTAAAACCATTTAAACTGTAAGAAAATCTAACTTGTGCAGTAATTGATATATTAGGACAAGCATTATGCTAGAATTATATGTGCTATTATTTTTCTAATTAGTGTATTACTGAGACTGAATTATTGTTGTATTTATAACTCCTCATTAAGTCAAATGTCTTCAGTGAGTCCCCTAAAGCCCGCTGGATAGTGTCATATGCCATATGATATTTAAAAGCAGGAAATAGCATTTTTGATTGCTTCATTTGCTATTAAAAAGGAAAAACTGCACAGGACCTTTTCTGTTATCATTTATTCCAAGATTTATCATGCAGTTCTCTGAGAGGTCTATATATAGGTGATTGGACTGTTCCTCAGGCAGAAAAGTGACCAAGCTATTTTATCTTTCAGCTTGGGTGCTGGAATCCTGTCACAGGGCTGAATGGGTCCCTGACTGACAAGAAACTGGAGAATAACATGCGTGGAGTGGTTCTACGTGTGGTGACTGTTCTGGTAAGTCTGATCTCAGCCTTGTGGTTTTTGGCTTCTAATAGGTTATTTTATCCTTCACTTCTTTATGTTTTATTAACTGATGTCACAATATTAAAAGAGCTTTTAGCAAATCCTAACTCTGCATTGTGTGGTCCTTGTAGTGATCATATTTTCCAGCCTTCAATTTATATATGTCAGAATTGGGCTTTTACATACTTTTCCTTTAATTACAGTACTAATTTCATAACTTTCCTGGACAGCTGAGACCAGATTTCTATCCTTCTATGGTTTTTCTACACATGATAAGATGGACTTCTCTCTCAGGCCTCCTCTCACTGAATCTGATGGTCTGTGTAAATGAAGATAACCATGCCAAACAAGTGTGGATTTGATCAAACCCAGTACATTCAGTAACGCTGAAACATTAGCAGACTAAGACAATACTTTCCTGGAAGTACCTACTTCAAAGTGAAGCTCATTCTATTGTTTAGTAATTATTTATCGATTCTCAACTGTATTTAAGCTCAGTACTAATCCCTGGGGACACTACTAATTAAAATGGACAGATATGATTCTGTTGTTTTGAGTTTATCATCCAGTGATTTGTGGCTATTACATGGGATTATACATGTGAAACATTTATTATAATTCCATTTTGTAGAAAAAGCAATAAATGATAACTGTTATAATTATTCTATTATTATTTTCTCACATGATATATAAATAAAATGTTAATAGAAATAGTCTTCAACAGCAAAATGCTCAAATTGGTGCTCTCTAAATAGCCAAAAGGGATGAAGACATGCATTTTCCCTGCCTATCTCAATGTGTCTAACCTCATGCTACTTTATAATACATTTCAAAACCAAATAACCCATAGTTACTAACTTCAATTTTCTTCAGAGAAGCCCACTTGTTTTTAAATTTGAACAATTCTTTCTTATAGGCTAAAAAAATCACAGAATTAGTAAACATGAGAAGTGGTCTTTTGTGATGTGTTGATGCTAATTAAATGTTTATCAGGATTTATAACAGTGATGACTGCCCTTTGTACATCGTTTAATACAAATTAAGCAGACTCAACATAATTTCATTGTCTATAAGAAGGATCTGTGATACTGTCTATAAAAAGAAATTTAGATGATGAGTCTATCTTCACTTTTTGTACCTATAATTTATTTTTAGCTATTGTTTTAACAAGATTTTCATTGTTTGGCAAATAATTATATTATGCGTACTTGAAAACTTAATTGTACAGGTGCTTCTGTACATACTCAAAAGTGTAGCTGTGCATTTTCACTGATGTGCTAGTATTTTTTTAAAAAGGTATTTAAAATATTCAGTTCAGTTCAGTTCAATCGCTCAGTCGTGTCCGACTCTTTGCGACCCCATGAATCGCAGCACGCCAGGCCTCCAAACCCATGCCCATTGAGTCGGTGATGCCATCCAACCATCTCATCCTGTCATCCCTTCTCCTCCTGCCCTCAATCTTTCCCAGCATCAGGGTCTTTTCCAATGAGTCAACTCTTCGCATCAGGTGGCCAAAGTATTGGAGTTTCAGCTTCAACATCAGTCCCTCCAATAGAACACTCAGGACTGATCTCCTTTAGGATGGACTGGTTGGATCTCCTTGCAGCCCAAGGGACTCTCAAGAGCCTTCTCCAACACCACAGTTCAAAAGCATCAATTTTTCGGCACTCAGCTTCCTTCACAGTCCAACTCACACATCCGTACATGACCACCTGAAAAACCATAGCCTTGACGAGACGGACCTTTGTTGGCAAAGTAATGTCTCTGCTTTTTAATATGCTGTCTAGGTTGGTCATAACTTTCCTTCCAAGGAATAAGCATCTTTTAATTTCATGGCTGCAGTCACCATCTGCAGTGATTTTGGAGCCCCCTCCCCCAAAAATAATAAACTAATAATAGTCTCTTCTCTAGTGATTAACATGGAAGCTCAGGTGAAAACCACAATAAAAGAAAATATATGTGCTTTGCTTTTGCCTTTGACATACATATTTTTAGGCAAGCTAACCTCGTTTAGTCATTAAATATGTATCTAGTACTTACAGTATGATAGAGTTATTTGGTAATGGGTATAAGAGAAATGACACATATACTTATGTGCATATTTATACCTCAAGTTATACATAGACTTTTGCTGGGAGGTGCATATGTAATGAAACAGCTGAGATTTATTTAATAATAACTATGTGCAGACACCACCCTTATGGGTGAAGAGGAACTAAAAAGCCTCTTGATGAAAGTGAATGATGAGAGTGAAAAAGTTGGCTTAAAGCTTAACATTCAGAAAACTAAGATCATGGCATCTTGTCCCATCACCTCATGGGAAATAGATGGGGAGACAGTGGAAACAGTGTCGGACTTCATTTTTTTGGGCTCCAAAATCACTGCGGATGGTGACTGCAGCCATGACATTAAAAGACGCTTACTCCTTGGAAGGAAAGTTATGACCAACCTAGATAGCATATTAAAGAGCAGAGACATTACTTTGCCAACAAAGGTCCATCTGGTCAAGGCTATGGTTTTTCCGGTGGTCATGGATGGATGTGAGAGTTGGACTGTGAAGAAAGCTGAGCTCCAAAGAATTGATGCTTTTGAACTGTGGTGTTGGAGAAGACTCTTGAGAGTCCCTTGGACTGCAAGGAGATCCAACCAGTCCATCCTAAAGGAGATCAGTCCTGGGTGTTCATTGGAAGGACTGATGCTGAAGCTGAAACTCCAGTACTTTGGCCACCTCATGCGAAGAGTTGACTCATTGGAAAAGACCCTGATGCTGGGAGGGGTTGGGGGCAGGAGGAGAAGGGGGCTACAGAAGATGAGATAGTTGGATGGCATCACCAACTCGATGGGCATGAGTTTGAGTAAACTCCAGGAGTTGGTGATGGACATGGAGGCCTGGCGTGCTGCGATTCATGGGGTCGCAAAGAATCGGACACGACTGAGTGACTGAACTGAACTGATGTGCAGATACTCTACTGAGTTGTTTTCATGTATGATCTTATTCAGTCCTCATATTATTTTCATTAAATAAATAGTATTCTGATCCCAAGAATCTGGTTGAAGTAACTGAGACATACAGAGGTTGAAAAAAATGTGGACGATTATACAGATAGTAAATAGCAGAAAATTGAGATTCAAATCCAAAAGTCAGACTCTAGATCTCTTAACTTCTTCCTCCTTAACATTATATTTACTCCCTCTATTCCTACTGTGATAAGTGTGAGAATTGCAGTAGCTATAGGATTTTCTTGAGAGGTAGAAATGCTTAACTCTGAATAAGATGAAAGTGAGTTTTACTGGGAAAGCTTCATAGAGCCAATTATTTTCAATTCATTTCTAGGCCAAGAAAAATGATTGCTATTTTGTGCATGAAATGGTATTGCCTCACACAGTGTTAATACCTGCATGCCCTATTCTCACCTTTGTGACGTGTAAATGATCCGTTTTCTTCAAGCTTAGCCCTGCACCGACCCTGAATGTGCTTAGTGAGAGGAGATATGGAAAGTCTGTTTCCCCAAAGTCTTCTGTGGTACAATATGGATTTATGAGTTGGGTGCCCAGTTGAGCAAAAGGTTGTTACACTTATTAAACTTCCTCAGTATACAGTCATTGTACTTAATAATTTTTCAGGCTTTCTAGCTTTTCCTGTAGTTCCTATTTGGATGGAAAGCAACCATGACTTTCTTATTTATTTCCTACAAGACCCTTTCCAGGTGTAGCTCCTACTTATATGACCTTGCAAACTTCTTTCACCCAACACTGAGAATAACTCTTCCCTAAGACCATGCAGCGACTTTAAAATCATGGTGTCAACTAAACCTGAAACTCAGATTTCTATATTGGACTTGATTTAGTCACCTAAACAATAACTCCTTGTATTCCAAGTATTTACCACTAGCCATTTCCAGAGAGGGAAAGGAGGGGGTGCGGATCATGTGTAAAGGCCGTGAGAGGAGGTCTCTTAGCCTTTATTGCATTCTAACTAATCTAGTCCCAGTTATCCACACACACACACCCCACAGATTCTTTACTTTTTAGGAAAGTAATGTTATCAAAGATATACAGGTTAATAGAATTGATTTTTCTTACTTAAGTTTTGAAACTCCCATTCCCATCACTGCTAAAGATATTTCATACACTTGAAGAAAATAATCTAATGTTTATCTTAAACTAAATAATTCAACACTGTATTGTTTATGATGCCAGGGGCAAGTGAATGGGACTCAAATGGTTAAGTAAAGAGAATTAAATGAAGGGATTATTAACAAATAATGCAAATTAAGTTGAATAAATCAACAAGGGTGTTGAAGTGCCAGGGCCTAGATGTGCAGCAACCCTAAAGACTGATGTGATGTGGGAGAGAGTCTGGCAAAGCTAGAGCCACGGAAGAGAAACTGCATCTTAGAAGTGGTGACTTTGGCTATGGGAAGAGGTTGGAGGAGAAGCACTCAAATCACATTCAGGCAGAGAAGAAATGGAGAGGTGGGGTGCTCCAAAGTCACTCCTCCTATCTTTCCATCTACTTCCATCATTTCCAATTGCAAATCCAACCAGAAGTCAGAGGGCAGGGGAGCCCAAGTAATGAAGACCATGAAGGTCTTCTTCCTAGGTCACAGCGCAGGGCCATGAGGAACTCAAGGGCAAACAAGGAAAAACCATCTTCAGCATCTGTTATTTGATCTGACCTGTTAAGAACTTTATGTGTGTTAACTAACTGAATTCTTACAAAAACTCTACAAGATATACGCTAATTACATTAAAGAATGAAAACAGAGCTCCAAAGAATTAACTAAATTTCCATGTCCATAAAACTGACAAGAGCCAGAGATGAGTTTCAAGCCCAAAGATCCTGATCCCAGTGGCTATGTCTTTAGCCTCTCTGACATTCTGTCTTTGGAATCAGAATGAATGCTTGTTAGGTTTAAGTTAAATGTAACTATTGGGATTACAGATGTTATTGAATTCCGTAATTTAAAAACATTTTTTTTTAAATGGCATTGCATAAGGATAACTTTATTTTCAGCCATCACCAAAGCCATATAAGTTTCTTAGAAATGGAGGAAAAGAAAGAATGTCAGTAAAACTCCTTCTGCCAAACTCTGTTTCCATATTTGGTCTACTGATCTCTACTGCTTACCAAGTGGACCAACTGTCTTCATATGAGGCATTTTTTAGATAATGCCTTTTCACTTCATAAGTTGTACAACTATGGATAGCCGTAAGTGACCAATTATGCCATTCAGTTTTTTCATGGTTATTCACAAAAGTTATTGGAAGCATCACTGAGTTGTAAGTATCATAATAATTATGAATCTTTATGAAAATAAAATGGAAAGAAGTTTGTGACAAATGGAAGATTTAAGAAGCTATTCTGTAAGAAAAAGTACTAGATATCTGGAAAACATAAACTGGCATTTAGAAGAAGATCACTGATTAGTAACTCTTATTTTATTGATTTAGTTTTCTTAAAACAGAAATGTGGCATCTCTAATGAAACATAAACTCACTCATAAATTTATTTGAGAAGTATCTATTGAGGGCCCTCTTCTAGTTGCTTGGGGTACATGCAAAACCAATAAAGATATTGACTTTTGGGAGTTTCATTCTAGCAAGACCTCCAAAGCTCCAAGAATATTTTTGAAAAAATGAAATGCCTTTTTTCTGCATTGAATATATAATGCAATATTATTTTGCCTAAAACTACCATAAACATAATTGTATAACTTTATGTAAATATGATTGGAAATTTGTGTTAGAGCTGTAGTAGTGCTTTTTCTGTATGTTATAAATTCAAAAACATAGTTTTTCATATTTTAATATCTTTGAATCAGGATGCATCTTTCCATTGATGTCTTCTTGCAATTAAAATTGGTAGCATTTTTTGTCTTTATTAGTGGTAGGTGAAACAATTGTGCATCTTACAATTGAAAACATTTTAGATGAAATAATATGTGGATGGTATCTTTACAAAATTAGTTAAGTTAATGGATATTCCTGGAAACTTAAATTTAACAAAACTGGGCATGAAGCCATGGTAAAGAGACAGACTAAGAATACTTCCTAAAGGAAAGAAATAACAGTAGGAAATGAAGCCAGTTTTTAAAAATAGGAGCATAACAGCAGTGAGAAAAACTACTATCTGAAATAAAGCTATCACTAGACCCATAGAAATATAAACACAGAAAATATACCAAAGCAGCTTATATTAAAACACCACCACAAAAAGTGAAGTCCAAACTCTGTTGAAACAGGTAAATTTTCCCGAGCAATCACCATGAGGAGGGTGTAGCAGATAACTACCTACCGAACTATCATATGAAGAGAATTTTCCCTTTCCTAAAATATTTTATTATAAGTCTAACTTCTTGGGAATTATATTAAGCAGGCCCTATTTGCCTCTAAAAATGGAAATGTTATCTGAGATCAGGAAAAGGTAAAACAGTATTGTATAGTACACCCTAAACTATTAGCTTTGACTCAATAACTATCACTGAGCATTTATTATAAGCTAAGTACTGTGCCAATCCCAGGAAGGCAAAGAAAAAAAAAAAATATATGTATATATATATATATTTATATATATACACAGTTCCTGCTCTTGAGGAGTTCCATAGGAACCATTTTATCAACATTAGTAAGTTCTTTATCAGAAAATAGGACCTGTTTGTGAAGGAGTTAAATACATTTAGCAGGAGCCTGGGAAAGAATGATGAGAGAGGAAGGGAGGGTGCATACAATGAATGTCACAGTCTTTTATGATGTAATCTCAACAGTGACATCAAGGACCAGCTTTGTGGAGCTACAGAACAATTAGATTCCTCATTTACTGTGTTCTTTCACCCAGAACTCTTTGTAACTCTGTATTTGGTAATAATTTCATTAGTGTTAGACTCCTCCTCTAAACTACATACCAGTACATACCAGTGTTTCTAAATATAAGATGCTATTATCTCTGCAGTGGAACAATGATGTGTAAATTAAGTGAAGAAAAGAAAAAAAATGAGCATGAGTGATCATGAAGGCATAATTAATCAGTGTCATCAATCTTTAGATTTTGATGGGAAATTATTTAAAGGACCCTAAGTTAGACAAGAAAAACATAAACTGCAGAATCATGACTTTTAATCCCATTTACTGTTACTTTTCTTTGAAAATCTGCTAATGAGAACAACCACAACTCTCCTCCTAGTGAAGATGGTGCTGCCGAGAGACAAAATTACACAAATATCTGATATTTTAAAAATCCAAATAATAAACTGTACAAATTTTTAAAAGTTTGGTATGCTGAGTGTATTGGCTCAGGAATCATGTTTGGTTTTGGGCTAGCTTTAAATAGATTCTATATATTAATATATAACTAAGAAAATACACTAAGAACAACCCTGAAATGTCATTTTGCTTAGTTTTTTGCCAAGGACATTGTCCACGTTTTTACTACTTGGAGACCTTCAGTGTTTTGAACCCCCACCAAGGTTTAAGCTTTCCTGAGTCTCAGCCTTTGAGTCACCTGAACCTAGAGGCAAATTTAGGAGCAGAAAGAGTGAACTTGACAAAAGGCTCTCCTGGGTAGGCATTCAGGGCACAGATAAGGGAAGGAAGTTTGATGGCCATCTCTTAGTGGGCCCACAGCAATGTCTGAAGAGGGCTCCTTTCAAGTATTAATAAAGTTTGGTTCAAAGCTCCAGGCAAAAATGACAACTCTGGCTGAGGACATTTCCTATGGATACTGTCTTAAATCAAGCTAAAACTCTCAATAAAACTTGGTAGGTAAGTGCCATGTAATAACTACTACACTCAATACAATAAGCATTGTGGTTAAGAACACTGTCCTTGTAGGAATTCCACTTCTGAGGTGGCAGGCTGAGAAGTTTCATAGACCCACTCCTCGCCAAAGTAAGCACCACAAAAAGCTAACTGACTGACCAGCTAAATAAGTAAGTAAATAAATAGAAGCCATTTAAAATCTCTGTAAATTTCCTAAGGGCATAAATAAATGAAGTAACACTTAAGAAAATCTACAGAAACTCAGTAAAAACAATAGGAGTCTATAGCATCTCAACCTCATCCTTCTCTTTCCCCTTCCACCTCACTCTCTGCCTTACTCAGCTTAATGGAATTCCGCTCCACTCCAAGCCGATTTGGCCAAGAAGACAGGGCTCCATCTCCCTTAAAAGTTTCCAATTAAGGGGTATCTCTCCTGGAGGCTGCTAGCATTTTCCATGCAATCTAAATGTAATTTGAAAGGGTTAAGTCTTAAGACCATACCACCCTGAATGTACCCAATATTATCTGAAAAGGTTAAATTCCTGGTGAGTGTGACCAAGAATTTGTGGGCTCCCTTTCTCTACCTAACTGTGACACATAGGATACAGTCTCTATCCCAGGTGTAACAGACTTAGAATACTGGGGCTTTGATTTCCATCACTCCACCTTGTTATAAGGCAGGGGTTCCACGCCAACTGAGGTAAGTAGAGATGGCCAGAGGCTGCCACCCTACTCCGTACCCAGAGTTGTAGCAAAGCCTTTGTCCAGGGGAGAGGCAGTCCATAAGAAAAGAGAATGCTTAAGCATTTTCCAATTATCTGAACCAGAGGATGGGGAATTTCAAGTCTATGGCTCCTCTTAATTAAAAACAATAAGCATAAGCCAGCTAGTTCACCAGGGAAAGCCAGAAAAAAAGATAGCTAAGAATATCCCTCCTGAGGTCAGAATAAGTTTTAAAACCTGACTTCAAATATGACCCCTACCAAAATTTAGTTCCTTCAAACTACTGAGCAAATCCAAGGAATTGCTGAAAACAGTAAGGCAATCAACCAGTAATCAGTGAAGTTTATCATTTAATGACTTTAATGACTATGATACGTTTGAATACAGACACAGGCATCCTCAACAAAATGCTGAAAACTGAATCCGACAATATATAAAAAGGATTATACACCATAAACAAGTGAAGTTAATCCCAAGAGTACAAGGTTGGCTCAGTTTATGAAAAGTAATATCATATACCATATTAATAAAGGCATAAACCCACATGATCATCTCAACATATGTAAGAAAACCATTTAATAAAATCTAGCTCCCTTTCCCAATTAAAAAAAAAAAAAGTCGACAATCTTGTAATGAAAGAGAAGGAATTTTCTGAACTAATAAAGAGTATATATAAACCCACAGTAACATCATTTTGATGGTGAAACGCTGAAAACCCCCTTTAAATCCCTAAAGTTTTCACTAATTCTGTTCAACATCGTGCTGGAATTTCTAGCCACCCCAATTAGGCAAGGAAACTAAGTAAAAGGATTGAAATTAGAAAAGAAAAAGTAAAACTTTCTCTATTTACAGATGACATGGTCCTCCATATAGAAAATCCTAAAGAGTAAACACACACATACACAATTAGAGTTATAAAGGCTTCAACTGCTCTGAAGTGTAAACACTTTACAAAGATCAATTGTATTTTTGTGTACTAGCAATGAAGATTACAAAAAAGAAAATATAAAATTTATTTTTATTTAAATATATCAAGAAGAATAAAATAATTAAGAATAAACAGAACAACTGCAATATTTGTACACTAAATAATACAAAACATTCTTTGAAAGAAATTAAAACATCCTAAAAATATGGAGAGAGAGCATATAGTCACGGATTGGAAAACTCAATATTGTGAAGATGCAATATTCTCCAAATAGACCTATAGATTCAATGAAATTTCTATCAAAATTCTACCTGTCTTTTTTTTTTTTTCTTTTTGCCATAAGTGACCAGCAGATCCTAAAATTCACATGAGACTGCAAGAGAATCAGAATAGGGAAAAAACAAACAAACAAAAAACCCACAAAATCTTGAAAAAGAACAGTAGGAAGACTCACACTTTCAGTTTTAAAACTTAGTAAAAAGCTACAGTAATCAAACTAGTTCAAGGATAGACATTAGATCAGTAGAACAGAAGTGAGTGTCCAGAATTAATCCATATATCTATGGTTTATTGATTTTTCAACAAGGTTGTCAAGATCATTCAATGGAGGAAAGAATAGTAGTCTTTTCAACCAGATACTCACATAAAAAAGGTGCAAAAGAATAAACCAAGATCCTTGCCTAACATAGCATAGAAAAATCAACTCAAAATATATCATAAATTTAAATGTATGCATTGAAACTATAAAATTCTTAGAAGAAAACATTAGACGTAAATCTTTGTGACTTTATTTTAGCAGTGAATTCTTAAATATAACACTCAAAGCATAAACAACCAACAAATAGATGAAATAGATTTCACTAACATTAAAAATATCTATGTCTCAAAGGATAGAATGCAAAAAAATGAGAAGACAACCCACAGCATGGTATAAGATATTTGCAGATTGTGTGTCTGATGAGGGACTTGTATTTGGTACATAAAAAGAATAAAGTTTTAAGAATGACAACATGAAAAAAATAAACCAATTAAAAATGGGCAAAGGATCTGGGTGGTTTTTCATAGAAGGTATAAAAATGACCAATAAGCATATAAATAAGATTCTCAACACCATTTGTTATCATAGACATGCAAATGAAAATCACAATATGCTACCACTTTACCACATGCACTATATACATGTGTGCATACATGCTTAGACTAAGTCGTGTCCAACTCTTTTGTGACTCCATGGACTGTAGCCCACCAGACTTCTGTCCATGGGATTTCCCAGTCAAGAATACTGGAGTGGGTTGCAATTGCTTTTCCAGGAGATCTTCTTGACACAGGGATTGAACCCATTTAACACTTCATAGCAGGCAGATTCTTTACTATCTGAGCCCCGAAGGAAGTCCTTATACCCACTAGAATGGCTGTAAATCAAAAGGACAGATAAAAACAAGTGTGGCAGAGCTGTGGAGAAATGAAACATTTGTGTTTCTGGTGGGAATGTGAAATAGTGCAACTGTTTCAGAAAATAGTCTAGCAGTTTGGTAAATGATTAAACACAAACATAATGTATGTGTTTCTACTCCAGAAATTCTACTCCAGGTATGTTCCAGGAGAAATGAAAATGTGTGTCCACACAAAAACTTGTACACAAATGTTTCATAGCAGCTTTATTTACAATAACAAAAAATGGACACAACCAAAATGTATATCAATTGATGAATGGAAAAAGAGTGGTCTGCCCATAAAATGAAACAGTGTGGCAATAAAATGTAATGAAGCAGTGATAACATGGTACTGGATGAACCTTGAAAATATGCTAATTAAAAGCCAGTCACAGCAGATCACATATTATATGACTCCATTTATATGGAATAGGCAAGTGTATAGGGTCAGAACGTAGATTAGTGACTAGGACTGAGAGAGATTACAGGACTGAGAAATGATGGCTAAAGGAAACTGGATTTCTTTATGCAGTAGTATTCTAAAACTACTATGGTAGTACCACAAGTCTGTGAATGTAGTAAAGCTGTTGAATTGTACACTTTGAATGGGTAAATTATATGGTATGTGAGTTATATTTCAATGAAGCTATTAAAAAAACAGACTCCAGAACCAGATTATATTTAAATTTCCAGGTCTTCTATATGTGAATTTAGGCCATGTATTTAAACTCTTTATGATTCTATTTCTTTTTTTTTTTTTAAGATGTTTTACTTTTTTTGAAGAAACTTTTTATTTTGGTGAGGGGTATAGCTGATGAACAATATTGTGATAGTTTCAGGTGAATAGCGAAGGGACTCAGCCATACACATACATGCATCCATTCTCCCCCAGACTTCCCTCCTATCTAGTGCTGGTCACTTAGTCGTGCCCAATTCTTCGCGACCCATGGACTGCAGCCCGCCATGCTCCTCTGTCCGTGGGATTTTCCAGGCAAGGATACTGGAGTGTTTGGCCATTCCCTTAGGCTGCCCCATAACATTTAGCAGAGTTCCATGTGCTATACAGTAGGTCCTTGTTGGTTATCCATTTTAAATATAGCAGTGTGCACATGACCATCCCAAACTCTTCATGATTCTATTTCTTCATTTTTAAAATGCAGGTAACATGATCTATGTCATAGAGCTGTTAAGAAAATTAAAGGAACTAATATATGCAAAAAGCAAAGGACTTCTTCAAATAGAGCCTGGCATGTAGGAAATGCTATATCTAGGTGTTAGTTCTTATTATGCACAGTGTTAAAGAGAACATAGAAGAAGTATCTATCGCATGGGTAGGACAGTGGAAAAGGCTTAAAGAAGGACACAAATTAGTTCTGAAGCATAGGCAGGGACTAATACAGCATAGTTAAAAGGGAAGGAATATTCAATATTGTAAAGAATATGCACAAAAGTATGCAGTTATCAAGAATTTAAATTACTCTATAAGTAAGCTGCAGTATCACCTAAAGCAAATGAAATTGAAATGCAGACAATTCCAGCAGCCTGTGTGTTAGGTATTCTTTTTTTTTAATAGCTCCTTTAGAGACAATTTAATTAGAAATTTTCTGTGAGAATAAGGTTAGCATTATATAATTTAGATAATATTCATTAACAAGTTAAAAATACCATCGTTGAAATCCTGATCTAGCTGGAAGGTTAGGTAAAATGGATCTCATTTTTATTACTGAAGCAGTGTAATCAGTAGACATGGCTCTTTATGGTATACATATTTTGTTGTCTCTTCTGCTGCTTATACCCAACTCATGTGAGAGAAAAAGGGGAGAATGCAATTTTTATAAATAGACACTTGAGGAAAACTGGCTGAGGCAAACAATGTAATTCATAGCAACACTGAAATATGTCTTCACTTCAGTGCTGAGTGAATAAAATTATCATGAGAATTGATGCATGACAATGAATTGACAATTTCTTATTCTTTCTCATCACACCAGTTCTTAAGATGATAGCTGTCATGCAACCATGCAAGAATCACTACAACACTGAGATAACCATGCATGACCCAACTTTTCTTCCTTTTGGAAGATGAAACCTGAATTCTTAGAATAAACACTGAATAGATATTTCAGAGATATGTTACACAATTCACTTCTGAAAAATATATTTACTATTTGTCTCTAGAAGTTTAGAAAGGTATTGACATAGTCATTTGAAAATTCAAAGATGTAGAAACAGTAGGTCTATATGATTTACATAACTTCTATAATATTTCAACCAACATATGAACTATATTATACTTTACTTTCAGAATTATATATAGCACTGCATCTAAAAGAAATCCAGATGTTAAGTTTTAAGTTACTTTTTGCTAATGAAGTAGCTTTGGCATAGTTACAAAAATCACAAAACCAGTTCTATATATAATTCCTAAAAAACAAGTATAAGTAAAAATATGAAAACTAGAGAAATGCTTCTGACATAGATTTTACTTTCTAGAGTTACAAAGGAGTATATTAATGAATTAAGAACTATTAAAGATTACAGATAGTGTTACCAGCCAGCATTTAGGGCACACTTATTATTCTGTTATTTTCATCTCCATGGAGCCCTGAAGAATATTATTTGCAATTTGTTGATATGGCTGAGACTTAGAGCTAGTTAAATAACTTCAAGTTATATTTGGGGCAAAAATGAGCATTGAATGCTTGTTTGGCTTCCCACCAGCCATGGGGAACATGTTGGAAAAGAGAGAACTGTCTGAGGAGAATACTTGCAGAAATTTGCTTAGGGGGTCCTTTTGAGTCTTGGCTGAGTAATAGGTCATAAAACATACAGAGAAATTCTGCAATGCTGGGCAAAGAATGACAAAAAGCATATCAATTCCCAGTTTTTTTAACTAAAAAGATAAACTTTTATTTCACAACTTTGTTATAATTCATTTTCTAAGAAGATATGTACTATACACCATGGAATATTACTCAGCCATTAAAAAGAATTCATTTGAATCAGTTCTAATGAGATGGATGAAACTGGAGTCCATTATACAGAGTGAAGTAAGCTAGAAAGATAAAGACCATTATAGTATACTAACACATATATATGGAATTTAGAAAGATGGTAACAATAATCCTATATGCAAAACAGAAAAAGAGACACAGAAGTACAGAACAGACTTTTGGACTCTGTGGGAGAAGGTGAGGGTGGGATGTTTCAAGAGAACAGCATCAAAACATGTATATTATGTAGGGTGAAACAGATCACCAGCCCAGGTTGGATGCATGAGACAAGTGCTCGGGCCTGGTGCACTGGGAAGACCCAGAGGGAGCGGGTGGAGAGGAGGTGGGAGGGGGGATCGGGATGGGAAATACATGTAAATCCATGGCTGATTCATGTCAATGTATGACAAAACCCACTACAATACTGTAAAGTAATTAGCCTCCAACTAATAAAAATAAATGAAAAAAAATGGACACAGTTTAAAATATTAGAGACTTTTGAGACAAGTTTCTAATCCTGGGAAGATCTTGCTGAACAAAGATTTTATTTAAAAGGATATATGAAAAGCATGCATTTACCTTTTAATTGTGTAGTAATAAATATTTAGGTGCACAAATATATGAAGTAGGATACTCCCACACATCTTGCTATATCAGTGTTCTAAATGTTGCCTTGACCTCTCAAAGGGTTCAGCCTTTCATTAGGAAGATGCATATTCAGTTGTCACGTCTAAGCGCCCATAGCATGTTGATGTTGCTGTTTACAGGGACATAAGTTGATAGTAGGCAAGTAGATGCAAAAAAAAAAAAAAGTCACAGGAAGTTGTCCTTTCTTACATCTTAGAAATCTCCCCAATGAGGAGGGAAAGCTAGTGTTCTAAATTAAAGTGTAATCACTAGATTTCAGTTTACAAAGGAAATACATTTTGAGAAAACCTTGTCTGCTTTCCCAGTCCCTCTCCAAGAGCCAAAGCCTCATATGGCAGCCTTACCAATGAGAAATATAGGCCTCAGGCGTGATTTGGAGTTTTTCAAAAGCACAGTAACAGGTTTTGACCAGTGGGGGACCATTCATCAAGTCACTATCCATTGCATTAAACAGGACTCTAGGGTGGTCTGAAATGAGAAAAGTTACCTCCAAAAAGTACCCGACATGGGAATAGTTTACTCATCTGTCAGCTCCTAGAACACAAACAGCTATTAAAAGTCAGCTCCCTCTGGGAGGTGGGAGGCAGTCAAGGAGAGAACCACCATATTGCATGGAGGCCCCAGAAATGGAAAAGTTGGTCAAGGAAAGGAAGGCAAATGCATACTCTTCCAGAATACACCCCCTGGGTTTTTTAATGATCAGACGAAATACAAAGAGGTTTGGATTTTAAGGTATCTCTTCACAGCATCTCCATGTAAACTGTGTACTAATTATTTTAACCTGGAAACAGAAAAGCCATCATACTGAAAAGCAAATTTGTGGCTCTTGGATGTTTTAAAATTTTGAGCAAAGAATTTCAGGTTCTCTATGTGATGGGAGTTAGCACAAGGATATGCACTTTACATATTTTAGATTTTTTGGGGTAGGTTTGAAGGTGTTTCTTTTTTCCTTTTCTCTTTTTTATTTTTAACCATTGCCAGTGGCATGAAATGGGAAAATGAAATGTTCAAATTAATTTTTCCCATTGATTCTTATGTAGACTAATGTACTCTGCAGTTCAATTAAAAATAACAAGCTGTTGTGTTGTTCTGAGCCAAATATAATCTCTAAGACCATGGTCAATAAAGAGCTCAAGAAAATAAAAGTATTGAGGCTGAATGGTCTGAAGTCTACTGAGGAATAAAGAAGCAACTGATTAGCATTAGAAAGCAAAGTCTTTTAATTTTTTAAAAGTCAAGGAGAATAAAAAAGTGATCACTCATTAAGAACAAAGACTTTGAAAACTATCTCTCACCTTTGTTTAATGAGTCCTTTCAAAATTTAAGAATGACCTTTAGTCTTCAGCCCCAAAGCTAAGATGATTTTCTATACGTGCAATGTTACATTTGGGATTACTCCTGGAGTATCTGCTGAAGAATGTAAAAATAGAAGGATCAATGCTCAATGTTTTGCTACTCTAAGTGACATTAGCTCCATCCAATGAAGTATGTCACGGGGGTAAGTATTATGACTAGTTTTACGCTAAACATTCCATTCTACTATGCAATTAAAAGATAATGATGGGAAAAAAGTTGCATACATCTTTACATTTTTCCTTAAATTATGGGTGTAGTGAAAGTAGCTCAGTTGTGTCCAACTCTTTGCAACCCGAGGACTATATAGTCCATGAAATTCTCCAGGCCAGAATACTGGAGTGGGTAGCCTTTCTCTTCTCCAGGGGAGCTTCCCAACCTGGGGATCTAACCCAGGTCTCCCACATTGCAGCAGATTCTTCACCAGCTGAGCCACAAGGGAAGCCCAAGAATACTGGAATGGTAGCCTATCCCTTCTTCAGCAGATCTTCCTGACTCAGGAATTGAATCAGGGTCTCCTGCATTGCAGATGGATTCTTTACTAACTGAGCTATCAGGGAAGCCCAAATTATGGGTATATTCCTCTAATTCCTTAATATGGTCCCCTTAATGAATTCAGTACTGTAGTCCATATCTACAGACCTGATAAGCTAGCACAGAATCTACTTTTATATGCTTTTTATTAATTTAAATAATACTTCAGTAATCTTTTATACCCTTACTAATTCTTGAAACATAGAATATGGTCTTTACCACTCTAAGCTGAGACTTCTCTACATTCCATAAATCCCCACAGATTTGTTTCTTGGTTTTAAATATCAGCACATTTCTGTTTTCCACTCTTCTGTTTCTGCCCTCTATGCAGGAAATCTTTTCTTTAAGTTTCCCCCTGTGGTTCATAATAAAATCAAAATAAAAAAGCATGTCCTTCAGGAATCATTCAGTTCACTGGAAATAGAAAACCTGTCACCTTTTTCTTAAAACCTTAGATCAGGCAGGTCAGTGGCAGAAATAGGGAGTGCAGTTTCAGCAAAGGGTATACAGTGGGATTACCAAAATTATTATGTACCTTGTTATCTCCAGATGGATTTTAAGGGAAAGACTATCTTCTTGCATGAAAAAGGCTTGGTACTATTGGGAGGAAAACTTTTCTTCTACCTTCTTAGGTTCATATGGCTGGGGGCCTGTGAATTAAATGACAACAGGAGAAAGTCAAGGTTTATTTTTTTTTTCTTTTTTTTTTTTTCATTTATTTTTATTAGTTGGAGGCTAATTACTTTACAATATTGTAGTGGTTTTTGTCATACATTGACATGAATTAGCCATGGATTTACACGTATTCCCCATCCTGATCCCCCTCCCACCTCCCTCTCTACCCGATCCCTCTAGGTCTTCCCAGTGCACCAGGCCTGAGCACTTGTCTCATGCATCCAACCTGGGCTGGTGATCTGTTTCACCCTACATAAGATACATGTTTCGATGCTGTTCTCTTGAAACATCCCACCCTCGCCTTCTCCCACAGAGTCCAAAAGTCTGTTCTGTACATCTGTGTCTCTTTTTCTGTTTTGCATATAGGGTTATCATAACCATCTTTCTAAATTCCATATATATGTGTTAGTATACTGTAATGGTCTTTATCTTTCTGGCTTACTTCACTCTGTATAATGGGCTCCAGTTTCATCCATCTCATTAGAACTGATTCAAATGAATTCTTTTTAATGGCTGAGTAATATTCCATGGTGTATATGTACCACAGCTTCCTTATCCATTCATCTGCTGATGGGCATCTAGGTTGCTTCCATGTCCTGGCTATTATAAACAGTGCTGCGATGAACATTGGGGTGCACGTGTCTCTTTCAGATCTGGTTTCCTCGGTGTGTATGCCCAGAAGTGGGATCGCTGGGTCATATGGCAGTTCTATTTCCAGTTTTTTAAGAAATCTCCACACTGTTACATGTGCACATGCAATCTCACGAGAGTGGAGCCTTCATGAATCAGATTAGTGCCCTCACAAGATGAGACATGAGAAAGATGATCTCTGCTCTCTGCCCTGTGAGGCAGAGGAAGCAAGCTCTCATCATACCCTGGACCTATTGGCACATTTATCTTGGACTTTCCAGGCTTCACAACTGTGAGAACTGTGTTCAATATTTAAGCCACCCAGTCAACAGTAATTTGTTATAGCAGTCCAAATTGACTAAGACACCCACACACATACTCATGAATAGTTTTGTATATTTTCTTCCCATTAAGCAAAATATATATGACTATCTTTAATGTAAACAAGTATCCTTTGTACAACAGATGTAATCAATATTTTTTTTCATCTTCTTGATGAATTAGCTTTACAGTTGCCTCAAACGTCCATTAATTTGTTCAGAATTGTACATAATTCCCAGAATGCCAACTGAAATTCAACATTTTCATGTCCCATTTACTGAAATATGTTGGAATGCAAATGAAAGTAATGTTTTTACAGTAATATTTTGAATCTTTAGTACAAACAAAAACAAACTAACTCCAACCTTTAAAATGTTTTTGGTTTTTTTAAATAAACCCTTCTGTGGCCTGATTCTGAGCAAATAACTATTTAACAGGGCACTGAGACACGAGATGACAGCTGAATGTGCTGTGTCTCAGTCCATCATAGAGATTTTTTAAAAAGCAATCCCTAATTGTTGGACATTTAGTTTGTTTTCAAGTTCTCACTAGAGAAGTTGCAATTAACATTCTTTAGCAGCCATCTATGGGGTCGCACAGAGTCGGACACGACTGATGAGACTTAGCAGCAGCAGCAGCATCTACATACCTATGTTCATTTATTATTACCTTCTTAGTTGTAAAGGTACCAGAAGAAATAACACAAAAATTTCCAAATGTTTGCTTTCCTACCATGAATTTGTTTGCTTAAAGGGTGTACCAATTTTAACTCACATAAGTAGTGTATAAGAAAGTCTGCTTCCTTATATGATTAAAAATTAACATTCTTTTTCTTCTTTGCCTACCCAACAAGCTATAAATAACTTGCCTTTTTTTTGAAATTTCTATTTCTCAAAGGTGCATTCAGAGAACAAAAATAAATAATTAACCCTTAATGTTTGGTATTGAACTTTCTTCTTTTAAAATTCAAGCTTTAAAGATTATGATGATTTTAATGATTGTTATTTCTTCTGCTAAATATTATTTCCCTTTTAACTGATTATGTGAATCACAAATATGCAGGGTAAAAAGAAAGTGCACATTTTCTTTCTATTAAATTTGAATGTGTATTAATTTTGCATTCAATGCAGTAGGTTTGTTCAAAATATTACCTTTGATTCTGTATTGAACATTTGCCCTAAGGACTTGGTCTATTGATTGAAAGTTTTAATCCCTCTAATAAAATTATGTTGCATATGCCAAATGAAAAACATTCAGGGAGAATCTCAGGAGTCCATACACTTCTGAAGGCTGAGGTCTCCACTTAGAATTTCCAGAAGTACGGCATAGCATTCTATCAATTCTAAGTACTAATAACTGCACATCTGATGTATCAGTGAATCCCATCAGCTCTACCTTCAAAAATTACCCAGAATCCAATTACTTCGCATCAAATTCGGCTTACTGCCTAACTCACTGGCTAATTGCAAAGGATTCCTAACTACTCTCCTAGCTTCTGTCCTTGGCCCTTCTAGCTTTTGGTCGATAGCAACTATCAACTGTCTTGAAAACTGTTAAAACATAGCAGATCACACACCCCCTCTGCTCAGAGCCCATCAGACTGCCCATCTCAGTCAAAGAGCTAAAGTCATCACAGGGGCTTCTGGACACACACCTATTATCTCTCAGATATTTCCTGTCTGACCCTAGCTTCCTCAGTTCCTACTACATCAGCGTCCCTTCTATCTCTAAGTCATATCAGAGAGATTCCTGCTGACACATTCACACTTACTCTCTTTTCACTCTGAAAGGCTTTTCGAAAGAGGCTCTTCCTAACAAGGTATAACACTTTCTCACATGCTCTTTGTCCTCAATATTTATTTAATTTTCTCCCCACAGTTCTTATCATCACCTGATATAACATAAACGGTACTTATTTGGTGTATTGTCCATCACTCCCATTAGCACGTAGGTCTAGAAGGACAGAGAGGTCTGTTTACTGCTTGCTTTGTTCATTGTTGTCTTCTTAGCGTAGCATTGCGTAGCATTGACACTCTTGAATATATCAATATATGAATTTCTGCTGCTTTTCTGTAATAATATTATTTTGGATAGATATACCACTAACCTTAAGCATTTCAAGTTTAACTTTTTATTGTATTCTCATGTTTAATTAGCTTCATTTTATATTTATTGAACATCCTTATGTCCCGACATAGACTGTCTTATCATAAAGCTCTGCTGACTACTGTACAGTACTGTCATTGACAATATTTTTATAGGACTATGACTGTATCGACCGGAGTGTTTGTAAACATTATCATCATTTTGAAGTCAGATGTTACCAGGTTCTTGAGTAAAATATTTTGTAGAATTCTGACATTTGGTGAAGCCAATCACTTTTTGCAGCTGCAATATTCTATATCTGAAAACATACTTTTGATAGTTTTATTTGACACGACTGCACTTACAAAGTATTCTGTACTAGTAAACTTTTGACAGTATTTATGGAATAGAATTGACTCTTGTATGTGGCTGTGCCCTTGTAAGGTTCATGTGAGTGTTGAATTTTAGCAAAATAATGAAGACAGGACCAAACAAACAGTAAGTATTATCCAGCACTTATATTCAGAAAGCAAACCGAAAGTCTAATATTTCTAAGTTTATATATGGTAATCTTGTGGCATATAAAATCTAAGCCTCCTAAAATGTATTTTCAAATACCTGTGATGGAAAACCAATAAATGAAAACTAATGTACTCCGGATTGTTGTGATCACCCATTGTCCTTGATAACCTTGTATTTCCAGTTACAGCATCTTATGTTTCTTTCAGATTCTCATAGAAACAAAAGAAACATATTTTTTGGTTTTGCCACCCTCCATTAAGTCACTAAAATATAGCCATTTCATGATTTGAAAGGAATGTATAAAATCAAACATGCTATTGTGAAAATCAATTACCTTGCATTTTAATAGCTTCAACTTTATGTTCAATTTAAAATATCTTTTTCACTTATATAATCGCTTACAAAATAGGAGTCAGAAATAATATGTAAGGTATGGTTTTAGGAAGTTAGAGTGAGTAAATATTTTTATTTACTGATATCATTTATAATTTGAATGTTATCTGATAAATATATTTAAGCAAAGATAGTATACTGTCTGATAAATATATTTAGTAAAAATTCTATTAGTGCAATATTTTCTAAATCTTTGTTCCTGCATAAAATCCTTCTGCAGAGGCCCTTTGAAAAATGTTTTCATTGCATATCCCTATGACCCGGTTTTCTTCTCTCCATGCAACTCAGATGTTTTTGTTTTTACAACACCTACATTGTTTATTCCTCTTCTGATGTTTTTTTATTTTTGTTTTCCTGTCCTGGTGTTTCTTTTAAATAACCAACTCCATACCTTTTGCCTTTTTAAACATATAGTAGTTTCTAATATTTTGTATATGGTCTATAAAAATAATGAGGTTTTTCCAAGAAGAATGGTAGTCATTAATTCTGCATATATCACAGTGGAATGTGTCATCCCTAAGCAGAATATAAGCTCACACTGTGCATGAAGACAGTTCTTGTTTGCTTCAGCCAAGAGCATCGTTTATGAGGATAAGTTTTTAAACAGGTCATTAAGAAATATTCTCATTCTCTAGTTAATGTCTTTGAGCTGCATATGTGAGCAGAATGGTAAGGAATTTCCAGTGACTCATTCCAAGTTTTGACCATCCCGGCATTCTGTGAAGTCATGCATATTTTAACTTCTATAAAGCCCTCAGTAAAGCCTTCACAGTAGAGCTTGTCACTTTCACCCACCAAAGATGTCAGATGCTTTTTCCAAACTCTATCACTAGCAAACAGTATTGCATAACTATTAAAATATGGGGATTTAACAACAAAGTCTGCAAGTTGCAAACACTGTTGTAAATCAACTAGGCAATTAGCATGAGATTTTTTAAGTGATTGAATACAAGCTCAGAATTATGAAGTTATTATCTAATAACCTAACAAGTGATGTGAATAAATCCTTGCTAATATGAAAATTATCAACGACAGAAACCCATTTTCCTATAAGCTGGTCTGTGGATCCTCATGCTAATGCTTTAGATTGATAAACTACAGGCATTCGGTGAAAGCATCATTTGTTCCAGTTGCTGAGGATTGTGTTTAGAGATTCTTTCATCCAAATGATCAGCAAATCGAAGTCCGCAATTTGTTTTCATTTAATAGGCAGACACATTTTTCCCAATTTAGACTCAGTCCTATTAATACTATTTGAAACTAATTGCTGGGAAGGGAATTTTAACAAGCTGAGCCACAAGGGAAGCCCCCTTGGGAAGGGAATTTTAAAGGCAGAGTTTTATAATATCTGTTTTTCTTTTTCTGTCCCTGTAATAGAAGATTCCAACCCACCTGTATACAACTTTCAAATCTATGTTTAACAGGCATGGGCCATAATCCCCTGTCATCTATATGATTACAAAGGACCCTTATTCCCTACTCTGTCACAATCCATGCTACACTCTTCTCTCAAAGTTACTTTCTGATTATGCTGTTTCCCTTCCGCAAAATTCTGGTTCCATGACAGATAAAAGACACTAACCTTAATATGGCTTCAACACCCTATATATCTTCTCCCACTTAATGTGCTTTGTTTTTCTTTATATTACAATATAACACCCATACACAAAAAATGTTTAAACCATTAGTTAATGCATAGTTCAGACTTAAATTGAAGAAAGTAGGGAAAACCACAAGACCATTCAGGTATGACCTATTCAAATCCTTTATGACTATAGAGTGGAAGTGAGAAATAGATTTAAGGGACTAGATCTGATAGAAAGAGTGCCTGATGAACTATGGACGAGGTTCCTGACATTGTACAGGAGACAGGGATCAAGACCATCCCCATGGAAAAGAAATGCAAAAAGGCAAAATGGTTGTCTTAGGAGGCCTTGCAAATTGTTGTGAGAAGAAGTGAAATACAAAGGAGAAAAGGAAAGGTATTCCCATTTGAATGCAGAGTTCCAAAGAATAGCAAGGAGAAATAAGAAAGCCTTCCTCCGCAATCAATGCAAAGAAATAGAGGAAAACAACAGAATGGGAAAGAATAGAGATCTCTTCAAGAAAATCAGAGATACCAAAGGAACATTTCAGGCAAAGATGGGTTTGATAAAGGACAGAAATGGTATGGACCTAACAAAAGCAGAAGATATTAAGAAGAGGTGGCAAGAATACACAGAAGAACTGTACAAAAAAGATCTTCACAATCCACATAATCATGATGGTGTGATCACTCTCCTAGAGTCAGACATCCTGGAATGTGAAGTCAAGTGGGCCTTAGAAAGCATCACTAAGAACAAAGCTAGTGGAGGTGATGGAATTCCAGTTGAGCTATTGAAAATCCTGAAAGATGATGCTGTAAAAGAAAGTGCTGCACTCAATATGTCAGCAAATTTGGAAAACTCAGCAGTGGCCACAGGACTGGAAAAGGTCTGTCTTCATTGCAATCCCAAGAAAAGGCAATGCCAAAGAATGCTCAAACTACCACACAATTGTACTCATCTCACACACTAGTAAAGTAATGCTCAAAATTCTCCAAGCCAGGCTTCAGCAATATGTGAACTGTGAATTTCCAGATGTTCAAGCTGGTTTTAGAAAAGGCACAGGAACCAGAGATCAAATTGCCAATATCTGCTGGATCATCAAAAAAGCAAGAGAGTTCCAGCAAAACATCTAGTTCTGCTTTATTGACTATGCCAAAGCCTTTGACTCTGTGGATCACAATAAACTGTCAAAAATTCTAAAATATTTGGGAATACCAGACCACCGGACCTGCCTCTTGAGAAATTTGTATGCAGGTCAGGAAGCAACAGTTAGAACTGGACATGGAACAACAGACTGGTTCCAAATTGGGAAAGGAGTACGTCAAGGCTGTATATTGTCACCGTGCTTATTTAACTTATATGCAGAGTACATCATGAGAAACGCTGGGCTGGATGAAGCACAAGCTGGCATCAAGATTGCTGGCAGAAATATCAATAATCTCAGATGTGCAGATGACACCACCCTTATGGCAGAAAGTGAAGAACTAAAAAGCCTCTTGATGAAAGTGAAAGAGGAGAGTGAAAAAGTTGGCTTAAAGCTCAATATTCAGAAAACTAAGATCATGGCATCTGGTCCCATCACTTCATGGCAAATAGATGGGGAAACATTGGAAACAGTGGCTGACTTTATTTTGAGGGGCTCCAAAATCACTGCAGATGGTGACTGCAGCCATGAAATTAAAAGATACTTACTCCTTGGAAGGAAAGCTATGACCAACCTAGACAGCATATTAAGAAGCGGAGACATTACTTTGCCAACAAAGGTCAGTCTCATCAAGGCTATGGTTTTTCCAGTGGTCATATATGGATGTGAGAGTTGGTCTGTGAAGAAAGCTGAGTGCCGAAGAATTTATGCTTTTGAACTGTGGTGTTGAAGACTCTTGAGAGTCCCTTGGACTGCAAGGAGATCCAACCAGTCCATCCTAGAGGAGATCAGTCCTGAGTGTTCATTGGAGGGATTGATGCTGAAGCTGAAACTGTAGTACTTTGGCTACCTCATGCGACAAGGTGACTCATTGGAAAAGACCCTGATGCTGGGAGGGATTGGGGGCAGGAGGAGAAGGAGACGACAGAAAATGAGATGGCTAGATGGCATCACTGACTCGATGGACGTGAATCTGAGTAGACTCTGGGAGTTTGTGTTGGACAGGGAGGCCTTTCATGCTGCGATTCATGGGGTCTCAAAGATTCGGACACGACTGAGTGACTGAACAGAACTGAACTGAAAGTAATATCCAGATAACCACTGCTCAGAACAAAAGATAGAATATTGTCATTACCTACAAGAGGCAGCTATCCTTGTGCATCTTTCTTATCACACCCTCTCCAGCATCTCAGAGCAGCCAAAGCTGATTCCTTCCTTGATTTTCTTTATAGTGTCTCCACCTATTTAAGGTGTGACTCCTTAAACACATAGCTATTTCACCAGGTTTTTGTTGTTTTTTTTTTCAATTATTTTTATTAGTTGGAGGCTAATTACTTCGCAACATTGCAGTGGGTTTTGTCATACATTGACATGAATCAGCCATGGAGTTACATGTATTCCCCATCCCGATCCCCCCTCCCACCTCCCTCTCCACCCGATTCCCCTGGGTCCTCCCAGTGCACCTGGTCCGAGCACCTGTCTCATGCATCCCACCTGGGCTGGTGGTCTGTTTCACCATAGACAATACACATGCTGTTCTCTCGAAACATCCCACCCTTGCCTTCTCCCACAGAGTCCAAAAGTCTGTTCTGTACATCTGTGTCTCTTTTTCTGTCTTGCATATAAGGTTATCATTACCATATTTCTAAATTCCATATATATGTGCTAGTATGCTGTAATGATCTTTATCTTTCTGGCTTACTTCACTCTGTATAATGGGCTCCAGTTTCATCCATCTCATTAGAACTGATTCAAATGAATTCTTTTTAATGGCTGAGTAATATTCCGTGGTGTATATGTACCACAGCTTCCTTATCCATTCGTCTGCTGATGGGCATCTCGGTTGCTTCCATGTCCTGGCTATTATAAATAGTGCTGTGATGAACATTGGGGTGCACATGTCTCTTTCAGATCTGGTTTCCTCAGTGTGTATGCCCAAGAGTGGTATTGCTGGGTCATATGGCAGTTCTATTTCCAGTTTTTTAAGAAATCTCCACACTGTTCTCCATAGCGGCTGTACTAGTTTGCATTCCCACCAACAGTGTAAGAGGGTTCCCTTTTCTCCACACCCTCTCCAGCATTTATTGCTTGTAGACTTTTGGATAGCAGCCATCTTGACTGGTGTGTAATGGTACCTCTTTGTGGTTTTGATTTGCATTTCTCTGATAATAAGTGATGTGAGCATCTTTTCATGTGTTTGTTAGCCATCTGTTGTCTTCCTTGGAGAAATGTCTGTTTAGTTCTTTGGCCCATGTTTTGATTGGGTCATTTATTTTTCTGGAATTGAGCTTCAGGAGTTGCTTGTATATTTTTGAGATTAATCCTTTGTCTGTTTCTTCATTTGCTATTATTTTCTCCCAATCTGAGGGCTGTCTTTTCACCTTACTTGTAGTTTCCTTTGTTGTGCAAAAGCTTTTAAGTTTCATTAGGTCCCATTTGTTTAGTTTTGCTTTTATTTCCAATATTCTGGGAGGTGGGTCATAGAGCATCTTGCTGTGATTTATGTCGGAGAGTGTTTTGCCTGTGTTCTCCTCTAGGAGTTTTATAGTTTCTGGTCTTACATTTAGATCTTTCATCCATTTTGAGTTTATTTTTGTGTATGGTGTTAGAAAGTGTTCTAGTTTCATTCTTTTGCAAGTGGTTGACCAGTTTTCCCAGCACCACTTGTTAAAGAGGTTGTCTTTTTTCCATTGTATATCCTTGCCTCCTTTGTCAAAGATAAGGTGTCCATAGGTCCGTGGATTTATCTCTGGGCTTTCTATTCTGTTCCATTGATCTATATTTCTGTCTTTGTGCCAGTACCATACTGTCTTGATGACTGTGGCTTTGTAGTAGAGTCTGAAGTCAGGCAGGTTGATTCCTCCAGTTCCATTCTTCTTTCTCAAGATTACTTTGGCTGTTCGAGGTTTTTTTGTATTTCCATACAAATTGTGAAATTCTTTGGTCTAGTTCTGTGAAAAATACCGTTGGTAGCTTGATAGGGATTGCATTGAATCTATAGATTGCTTTGGGTAGAATAGTCATTTTGACAATATTGATTCTTCCAATCCATGAGCATGGTATGTTTCTCCATCTGTTTGTGTCCTCTTTGATTTCTTTCATCAGTGTTTTATAGTTTTCTATGTATAGGTCTTTTGTTTCTTTAGGTAGATGTACTCCTAAGTATTTTATTCTTTTTGTTGCAATGGTGAATGGTATTGTTTCCTTAATTTCTCTTTCTGTTTTTTCATTGTTAGTGTATAGGAATGCAAGGGATTTCTGTGTGTTAATTTTATATCCTGCAACTTTACTATATTCATTGATTAGCTCTAGTAATTTTCTGGTAGAGTCTTTATGGTTTTCTATGTAGAGGATCATGTCATCTGCAAACAGTGAGAGTTTCACTTCTTCTTTTCCTACCTGGATTCCTTTTACTTCTTTTTCTGCTCTGATTGCTGTGGCCAAAACTTCCAACACTATGTTGAATAGTAGTATTCACCAGGTTTTTGAATGATACAAAAATGGAGCCAAGCTGTTCCTTGGAATATTGCTTTTTTTCACTCATCATGATTCTTGTAAAGAATCATGTTATTGGGTATCACTCTTATTTCTTCAGTTTTAAGCTGTTTAATACTACATTGTATTAATATACCACAATGTATTCACTTTTGCAAGTTGATGTACATTTGGATTTTTAGATTATTTCTCAGTTCACTTCAGTCACTCAGTCATGTCAGCCTCTTAGCAAATCCATGGAATGCAGCACACCAGGCCTCCCTGTCCATCACCAACTCCCAGAGTTTACTCAAACTCAGGTCCATTGAGTTGGTGATGCCACCCAACCATCTCATCCTGTTTTCCCCTTCTTCTCCCACTTTCAATCTTTCCTAGCATAAGGGTCTTTTCCAATGAGTCAGTTCTTCGCTTCAGGTGGCCAAAGTATTGGAGTTTTAGCTCAGCATCAGCCCTTCCAATGAATATTCAGGACTGATTTTCTTTAGGATGGACTGGCTGAATCTCCTTGCAGTCCAAGGGACTCTCAAGATTCTTCTCCAACACCACAGTGTGAAAGCATCAATTCTTTGGTGCTCATCTTTCTTTACAGTCCAACTCTCACATCCATACATGACTACTGGAGAAACTACTGCTTTGAAGATGAACCTCTGTCAGCAAAGTAATGTCTCTGCTTCTTAATATTCTGTCTAGGTTGGTCATAACTTTTCTTCCAAGGAGCAAGCATCTTTTAATTTCAAGGCTGCAGTCACCATCTACAGTGATTTTGGAGCCCAAAAAAATGATGTCTGTCACTGTTTCCATTGCTTCTCCAACTCTTTGCCATGAAGTAATGGGGACAGATGCCATGGTCTTAGTTTTCTGAATCTTGAGTTTTAAGCCGGCTTTTTCACTCTCCTCTTTCACTTTTATCAAGAGACTCTTTAGTTCTTCTTTGCTTTCTGTCATGAGTGGTCTTGTTTGCATATCTTAGGTTATTGATATTTCTCCCGGCAATCTTGATTCCAGCTTGTGCTTCATCCAGCTCAGCATTTCTCATGATGTACTCTGCATATAAGTTAAATAAGCACGGTGACAATATACAGCCTTGACGTACTTCTTTCCCAATCTGGAACCAGTCTGTTATTCCATGTCCAGTTCTAACTGTTGCTTCCTGACCTGCATACAAATTTCTCAAGAGGCAGGTCCAGTGGTCTGATATTTCCATCTCTTGAAGAATTTTTGACAGTTTATTGTGATCCACACAGTCAAAGACTTTGGCATAGTCAATGAAGCAGAAGTAGATGTTTTCTGGAACTCTCTTGCTTTTTCTATGATCCAACAGATGTTGGCAATTTGATCTCTGGTTCCTGTGCCTTTTCTTAATCCAGGTTGAACATCTGGAAGTTCATGGTTCACATACTGTTGAAGTCTGGCTTGAGAATTTTGAGCATTAGTTTGCTAGTGTGTGAGATGAGTGCAGTTGTGCAGTAGTTTGAGCATTCTTTGGCATTGCCTTTCTTTGGGATTGGAATGAAGACAGACCTTTTCCAGTCCTGTGGCCACTGCTGAGTTTTCCAAATTTGCTGGCATATTGAGTGCAGCACTTTCTTTTACAGCATCATCTTTTAGGATTTGAAATAGCTCAACTGGAATTCCATCACCTCCACTAGCTTTGTTTGTAGTGATGCTTCCTAAGGCCCACTTGACTTCACATTCCAGGATGTCTGGCTCTAGGTGAGTGATCACACTATTGTGATTTTCTGGGTTGTGAAGATCTTTTTTTGTACAGTTCTTCTGTGTATTCTTGCCACCTCTTCTTAATATCTTCTGGTTCCTTTAGGTCCATACCATTTCTGTCCTTTATCGAACCCATCTTTGCATGAAATGTTCGCTTGGTATCTCTAATTTTCTTGAAGAGATCTCTATTCTTTCCCATTCTGTTGTTTTCCTCTATTTCTTTGCACTGGTCACTGAGGATGGCTTTCTTATTTCTCCTTGCTATTCTTTGGAACTCTGCATTCAAATGGGTATATCTTTCCTTTTCTCCTTTGCCTTTTACTTCTCTTCTCTTCACAGCAATTTGTAAGGCCTCCTCAAACAACCATTTGGCCTTTTTGCATTTCTTTTTCTTGGGTATGATCTTAATCACTGCCTCATATACAGTGTCACATACCTCCATCCATAGTTCATCAGGCACTCTGTCTATCAGATCTAGTCCCTTGAATCTATTTGTCATTTCCACTGTATAATTTTAAGGGGTTTGATTTAGGTTATACCTGAATGGTCTAGTGGTTTTACCTACACTTTCATATTAAGTCTGAATTTGGCAATGAGTTCCTGGTCTGAGATTATTTCTAGATTTGGGCTACTATAGACAATACTACTATAAACATTTTGGGGGATATATTTTTGTGCCCTACATTCTGTAGTGTTCATATTCAGAGTGAAGTTGCTAGGACATAGCTGTCCATATCTTCATACTAGGCAATTTCTTATGTAGCACTCAAAATCAGGCAAAATTAACTTGCATATAAGTATTTTCAGTCTCTACTAGGTATGTCAAAATGTTTTTCAAAGTGGTTGCACCAATTTAAACATCCCTCAAAAGTCATGTTAACTCCTATTTCTTCATATCCTTCACACTATTTGGGATTATCATACTAATTTCATCATATTTCTTTCTGTTTCTCATCCCTTACCCCTCCCTTCTTTTTTGATTTTTTGTTTGTTTATCCCTTTGTACCCTGGATATTAAATTCTAATCTGTAACAGGTCACTAATTCTCTATTCATCTGTTTTCCAATTATGCTGATAAACTAAGTCATTTAGTTACTTACTTTGGTCATTGTCTAGTCTAACTCTTAAATTTCTGTTTAGTTCTTTTTAATTTTTACAATGACACTTTCTTTAGTTTTGTATTTCCTGCCAAAGGATTTCTCCTACTTCCTTAAAAATAGTAAACACAATTTTTATAGTATGCATTTGAAAATTTCAGCATTTAACTTCTTTAAAGGATGTTTCTCTTATATATTATTTCTACTGCTTCTATATATGAAATAGAATTTCCTTTTACATAATTATAGAAGGGAGTGCCCAACCCACTCCAGTATTCTTGCCTGGAGAATTCCATGGACAGAGGAGCCAGGCAGGCCTCAGTCCATGAGCTTGCAGAAATCAGACACGACTGAGCAACTAACACTTTACATAATATCTTTAATTTTTGCTTGGACAGAATATTCAACCAACTGTTTGAAGGGACAATGTAAGAATTAAAGTGAAAATACTTTCTTCCCAGAGGATTTTTTTTATTTTCTGTCAGGAATCTGGAGTCTATCAGTCTCACACCAACTTAACTTGCTTTAAAATATGAAACAAATTATGGTATCTTGTGTTTTAATCTACTCACTGAAAATTTTGAGGTTCAAAGAGATGAAGTTGAAGTAAGATGCACTATGACAATGCCTTTGTCTTCTGTAAATTATTGTGTAATTTTGAGTTGAAACTTTTGTTTCTAATTTTTCTTATCTGTTAAAATAGTGCATGCCTGTAACCCCCGGCATAGTAATTTTCCTTTTTTGTTAATATCTATTTGGCAAGATCAAGTATTAGTTGTGGCAAGAGGAATCTTAGACCTTTAGTTGTGGCATGCAGAATCTAGTTCCCTGACCAGGGATCCAACCTTAGCCCCCTGCATTGGGAGCATGGAGTCTTAGCCACTGGACCATTATGAAACTCCCTATTTCCATTATTTTTACAGTTTCCTTTGTATTGCTCTGGTCTTCTGTTCATGCCAGTCATGGTGTATGATACTTAAGTTTTGCTTTATGTTTTTTGAGTACATAACTTCCCCGATACTAGGTTATAATTGTTTTGAAGATGGTGTCCATGACTTTTTACCAATATCTCTCACTATATTGAGTGTAGTAATTTGATTCAATAACTGCTTAATGCATGTTAAATGGATGACTCAATGAGTAAATAAATTTTGGAAATAGGTACATAGATAAAAGTGATTAAACCAAACTCAGTATTACTTGCCATAAAGAAGGAGCAAATATCTTTTCTATTATCGGTCCCAGAGTTTCAGTCGAATTTCTGTTGCTATGTTTACTTGCCCACTATATTGGCTGATTGTCCTCATAAAACACAACTGGTCTTAGGTAGGATTTATGCATAGCAATCCCAATGTGTAATAGAGCTTAAAAACAAAGCTTAAGAACATTGATCTAGAGGATAGTGATAAAATGTAATAAAGTTTATTTAGGATGTAAAATTAAAAAGCGTGTTCATCAATAATTCATCAACTCTCTTTAAAAAACCCTTAGTGTAATCATTTTTATTCTGTATCTTTAATCATTTGTAGCTGATGTTGCTAGAAACAGATTTTGACAACAAACTTCTGAAAGGGATCCATTTGCCTAGGGATTTACTTATAAAGTTGCAATTAAAAATATTTTCTAGGGGTAAATTCAGCATACTAAGCAAATATGATGCAACTTAGCATATTAAACAATTGTTCTAAAGATATGTTAATAGAATTGAAAAGAATCACTATTTCATATGAAAGCATACATTGGGGTATTATTTTTGCCACATAGAGCAGTTATCTTTGCATTATAATTAGTCCTCTTAATTTTCCAAATGTCACCCTAAAGACTGGTTTTCCATTTCCTGGTGATTAAATTGCTGCTGAACCTAAGAGATTTGTTAGATTTTAAGTCCATGGATAAATAAAGAATATACATGGTCAAAATTATTGGTAGAGGACCAATAAAGTCTTTTATGAAGCATCTTTTCATTAGTTTGTCGATGGATAGATGTTCAAAATATAGCAATGAATGAGATGTGTATAAGGAAATAAGTACATGCTCTCTGTGCCAGCATGCATAACATAATATAAATAATCAATGCCCAATTAATTCTAGAATCTCCTGATCTTACTTTCATGCTCTCTGAATATGATCTTTATTTTGGAATTTCTTTGAACTATTCTGAATGACTTTGTGACTTCAGGTCACAGATGCATCATGCAATGCATTATCATTAACTAGGTCTGTGTTTTGTCCAAACAACCAAATGAACAGTGATAAACTCTGCTATGTTAGCTGGAAGTTTTCATTTAGAATCAAGAAAGTGTTCTGTATTGTATGCATAGTATTAAAGGATTTGTTGGATTTTTACTTTTTATTTAGTTGATATCATTTAGATTAAACAAGTCAGAATTGTTAAAAATTTTCATTCATTCTCAAAGTTTCCAACCTATTGATATATATCAATCTGTCTTTGTTCATTAGCATCAAATACTGGTAAAACTGAAAAAAAATATCTGGAGCTTAACAACAATAAGAAATGGAGGTTTTCTTTCTTTCTTTCTTTTTTTACGTTTTAGAGCAGTAGTCAGTGAGAGTCTTCTATAGCATTTCAAATGTCAAGGACATACACTTCTGTATTATTTCCCTATTATGTGTGAGCTCAGATAGTTACCAGAGCTTCCAGCTGTTATGTGTTCACTCCAGCTGGAAGAAGCAGAAAGGACGCAAGAGTTGCACAAACCAGCCTGGTTATATCACACTTCTCAGAACTGGTCACATGGTCTCACTTTGCCTAACGGGAGACTGTGGATTGTCTATATTCTCAACTGCTGATTTAAAAATAGATATGTATAATTAATGAAGAACAATTAATTGTTCCCACTATTGGGGAACAAACAGCAGTCATCTCCTTCATCTAACTGTTCATTTACTGATTTATTTTGCTCTAAGATAAGTTATAAACAGTTAAACAAGACCATTTCTTTAATAAAAAAGTATCAGCAATTTGGAAAACCGAGATTTTTTGAAAATTACAAATACCACAATGTCAACATAGTTATGGATGAGCATCGTGGTCTCTTGGGTATCTAAAGTGAAATAGGATATCTAAATGATTATTTACTTTATTTTCATTATTTTTAAAAAGGCATTACTGAAGCAAAATTAAGCTCTCTTGCCTCTGTACAATATAAAAACTTATGGTAATATTTATGGAGAACTGAATGTTATGGTGGACAATATTCCTATCATAGATGCAGTTGATTTTATAAGGCACTGACTTAGTGTCTTTGAGTAAGAGCCAAAAGCCAAGTATTATTTTAAAAATCAATGAAGGCTATTTTGTGAGTCCTTAAGGTTATAATCCTTACGTATTCTGACTTAGACGGAGGATAGATTTTAACCTGCCCACAGGACTAGGTAGATATATACACTGTGGATGGTTATCTGTAAATATTACTGTTGCTGAAAGTTTTCTGAACAAGTTTAGGAAATTAAGAAATAGGTTATCTAATTTTCTGTAGTCTGCCAGCATGTGTCAGACCAATTTCAGACTCATTACAACAGGTGCTCTAAAAAAGTGAAAGGGGACCATTTGTTAACTGTAACAGCACAACAATGCAAAAAGATGAAAGAGGTAGAAATGGAAACCAATTTGCTAAATTTACTAAATTACACAGATTACCAAAAAGGTAAGTGAGTTTCTCATAACAGTAGTGGAGAAACTACTTTTGCAATGAAATGTGTGTTTATATCCAAGTTTCAAAATTACTTAGCAAATAACTCCCAGTAAGTGTGATATTATAAATTTTAACTAAATTATAAATTCTTAGAATTTTTGTAACTTTTCAAAACAATTTGTGTCTATTATATCTCTTAAAATATTTTTGTGTATTTTTACAAATATAGAGGATAGAAACAATAAATTCATGGTTTCTTAAATGTAATTATTATTGTTGATGAATCTTAGGTTCATCCTGAAATGGCAAGAGAAATGAATTTATGGTTCCTGAAGTTTTGTAATCACTTGCATCTAATTTTTTGATATGGTAATAATTAAATGAGAGATGACAAGAAACTGGGTGATTAAACATTGTTTGATAAAATGATGCATTAGTAACACATAAGTTTTATTTCAAAGTTATTCTCTCACAATATGAAATCAATTTTAGACTGTAAGCTGAATTCTTTTAAGAATTAATCTTTGCTTTAAAAGAGCAATATAGATTGACACCAATGATTTCTTTTAATTCCATATAGGAAGAACCTTTTGTAATGGTGTCTGAAAATGTCCTGGGTAAGCCGAAAAAATACCAAGGCTTCTCCATTGATGTTCTGGATGCCTTATCCAACTACCTGGGTTTTAACTATGAAATTTATGTTGCACCGGATCACAAGTATGGAAGTCCACAAGAAGATGGAACATGGAATGGCTTGGTAGGAGAACTAGTGTTTAAGGTAAGCATTTGTTTGTTTATCACATATCTAAAGTTGACTATAACCCTTGGAAGCTAATCTCATTTAAAATAAGTGTAAGGCAAGGCCTTAGGTGGTGGTGTTGAATGCAAGTCTCAGCCAATACTATTTCATGAACTTTGTGGAAAGAAAAATTGATGACAATACAAACCTAAATTTCAAAATATGTCCTATAATAGAAAAATATTTAGAGCAAGGATTTACCTTTACCAAAGTTATACTCCAAACATATTATCACTGTTTGGTACAAAGTCACGATGCCTTTTCCAACACAGTTCATGTCATTGTGTTCTTTTAAAACACAAGTTCAAGAAATAAATAAGATTCTGATCACTTAGGAACTGATCATTTCATTTTTGGATCTAAATAAGATAAATCTACTTTTACTTGTATTTTTCTCCTTGTTCCTGCAATTCTCAGAGAAGTGTTTTAAATTTCCCCATTACTTTATCCCTGTTCCTGTCAGTTTTTGCTTCCTTTTTGGAAGCTCTATTACTAAGTGCACCACATTTTTAAATATTATGCTTTCCTGATGAGTTGAATAGTCATATTTAGGTCTGTAAATTACTTTTTGATTTCTGTGTATCTCATTTTTCCCTCTGTTCCTTCCTTTCTGGCCTTCCTCTGGGTTAGCTGATTTTTTGTGTGTTTGATTTTATTTCCCTTTTAGCTTCTTATTTGTATTTATTTGGTTCTTGTTTGTTTGTTTGTCTGTGGTTAGTCTAGGATAGTAATGTGCGTTCTTAACTTACCACACCTTATGTAGATTAAAATCATATAATTTCTCATTTAAAAAATAATAAACGAAAAAATAATAAATATACAGCAATATAATTCCATTTATACTCACCATAGCCTTTCTGTTATTGTGGTTATATATTTATATTTGATGAACTCCAAAGTAAAATTTTATACTTTTTTATTTAAACAATCAATTGACTTTCAAAGGTATAAAAGGAAGGGAAACAGTGTCTAATATTTTAACTATTTTTCTACTATTTCTGGGGCATTTTATTCCTTTCTCTACGTCTGAGCTTCTAACTGGTATCACTTACTTCAACCTGAAGAAATTCCCTTTAGAATGTCTTGACATCCAGTCCTACAAGTGGCATATACCCTTTACACTAGCTTACCTTAGATTTCTTTGTTTACCCTCATTTTTGAATAATATTATTAGCATATAACAAATTCTGAGTTGACAGGATTATTTTCACTAGGTACTTTTTGCTTAGTGTTTTCAAATATTTCAAATAGTGACCTTGCTAATTCTGATTTATGTTTGACAAGAGCACTGAGTCTCAGAACACAATCACTTATAATCAAAATATCTTTTTCTTTATACTTTTTTATTGTGTGAGAAGAATATTGTAGGTGAAATATTATTATTCCTAAAATCAAGGCTGGTGATTTTAAAGCAAGAGTAACTTTTTATTTCAAAAATCAAAGCAAAATTATCATTCAATAATTTTTCATACAATAATAAATGGTTTCATTATTTCACAATAACATTGATACATAACATGGTTAACATACATACATAATATAGTTATGTATCAATGTTTATGACATAATATAAATAGTTTCAAGTTTACAACATAGTGCTTTGATGTATGGATATATTGCAAAATGATTACCACAAGAAGTCTAGTTAACATTCACTACCATACATATTTTTTTAAATGTTCATGACTTTAAATATATCATTCTATTGTCTTTTGCCAAATATTGTTTCTGATGAGAAGTTAGCCATCATTTGTACTTTGCTCCTTTTTTATAGTGGAGGGGTGGTCATCCCTGAGGTCTTGTTCATTTTATTATGATATTTTACTCTCTGAACTTCAGATTAGTTAATATATCTTGATGTGCTTTCAGGTTATTGATTCTTTCTTTGCCATCTCCAATTTCCATTAAGTTCATTCAGTAGATTTTTTATTCTAGATAGCTAGAATTATTCTCATGCTTGTGTTGGTTAGGAGTCAACCAATGATTTGAGGGAAGCTTATACGTAGATTATGGGGCTACTTTCTCTGTGGCTCCCTCCTTTATGTGAGTCTGTTTTGATTTCTGGACAGTCTGGATACCTCAAACACTGCCCTCTGACACATCAAGCTAATAAGGTTCTGACTTTCTGCTTGAGCTCTACCTACCTTCTATTGCCTAACTGAGGTGTGTTCTCAGTGAATGAGCTATAGAAAAAAGGAGCTATCCCCAAGCAGTTACTGTCTTTAAAGGGTTGAAGAGCCTATAGTTTATGCCTGTTTTTGACTGATACACAATCTATTCAATTTGTGGGTTTTTTTAAAAACTTGACCTAGAATTTATCATTATTCTTTGTTGGGTTAACCCAATTAAAAAATATTCCCTTATTACCAGAACTGGAATTATTTATAAAAGTTTTCAAAAAACTAAAGGATCTAGCTAAGTTGTTCCCAAGAGATGTAGAAGAGAAACAAATAAGAGGTGTTGAAGACAGTGGTAGGAAAAGTAATAAAGCTGTTTTCCAGATTCTTTAAAACTTGAAAAATAGTATCAGTTTATTTAATAAACCCTTTACATATGTAATTTTATTTGTAAAAGGTTAATATAAGGATTATAATAGGAAAACAGGAGTCATCAATCCTCACTGCTCGTATTAAATCTATGACTCTTTATCTTATGTTCCTTACTATAAACACAAAACAAGCATCCTATCTTTGTATTTTTGAGGAGTCCTGCCTGAACTGAACCCAAATAAATAATTATATTAAAATAAATATAAGGAAAAGGAAGAAACATTATACAAGTTTTTTCTGTGTATATAGTAGATAAAAATCTGTAAGAGTTATCTTAGTGGACAAGTAATAGTAAACCTCACTTACTGTTAATAAATGCTAGTTAAAAGTAATAAGCATTAAAATTAGTATGATGTTGCTTCTGTTTTTAATTTGGTTGTGTGCTTGCTCCAGTTAGTTAAATTTTTGAGACTTACCTCCTCACCTATGAAATGAGGGATACAAGCGTTTTAGTGGGAATATCGCATCCAACTATAATGTTCTAAAATCATTTTAAGACTTGATTACATAAAAATCACACACAGCAATAGTATGATGTTCATCAGTTCAGTCGCTCAGTCATGTCCAACTCTTTGCGACCCCATGGACTGCAGCTCTTCAGGCTTCCCTGTCTGTCACTAACTCCCAGAGCTTGCTCAAACTCACGTCCATCGAGTTGGTGATGCCATCCAACCGTCCCATTCTCTGCTGTCCCCTTCTCCTCCTGCTTTCCATCTTTCCCAGCATCAGGGTCTTTTCGAATGAGTCAGTTCTTCGCATCAGATGTTCTTCATAATAATTTGTTCTTATTTGCATGTAAGAACATATTATTATATGATAATATAAAGATCAGCAGGGTCCTTTCACAAAGCAAAAATTCAGGTTTAAAAAAGCTGACTGACAAATGTGTGGTTTTTTTAGCTGGAAAAACTATAAATGTATTTACTGCAATTAGAACTACTCACCTAATCTGTCGGATCATAGACTTTCAAGGGACTTGTGATCCATGCTGTTACTGTGTACTTTTACTTAGATGCCCCCCACCCCACGCCCTGGTGGCTCAGAGGGTAAAGAAACTGACTGCAATGCCGGAGACCTCGGTTCAATCCCTGGGTCAGGGAGATCCCCTGGAGGAGGAAATGGCAATCCATTCCAGTATTCTGGCATGGAGTATCCCATGGACAGAGGAGCTTGGTCGGCTACAGTCCATGGGGTCGCAAAGAGACAGACACGACTGAGCGGCTAACACTATTTGCTGCAATTAGATTTTTACTTCCTTCAAAAAGATATTTAGCCATTCTGATTTGGGCTTTAAGAAATACTTGTTAAGCAGTTAAAAGAGGAGAAGGCTACATAAGAGTTTGCGGGAACAGGTAGTGAGATGGGAAGAAAACTGAGAGTGTGGTACAGGAAGAGAACATTTTCACGAGGAAAGGGCAGTCAGCATTACAGGATGACTGCGATAATGTTATACTGAGGGTTCACAGAGTTCTCTTTAACTGTCTTCTATTACCAATAGAGAAGTATGCTCTAATTTTAAGCAACTTAAAAATGACAATTCAAATACACAAATAGTCATGCAGTAAAAATATCATAAAGTAATTTAGATTATTCAAGACTCATCATATTAAAATTTTATCTGGCTTATACACACATCATATTAAAATTTTATCAGGTTTATTTACCCCTGTAGAGCAAAATATCACTATTGAATTGGCATAGTGATGTATGACAGAGCTCCAGAAAAGTAAGCTTATTATTGCTATATATATTTTTACTAGTGTAGGCTTTTTTTCATGGATTTAAGTATGTTTTAAATAACAGTAAATACTGCCATTGAATACCTCTCTACATGACATAAGACATGAAATTAACAAGGTTGTCTGCCTTCCTAAGGGGAAACCAAAATTAAAAGAATGTTTTCTAGGGTCTTTGTCATGATGATTATGGAAAAATACATTAAAAATGATCCAGAGAGGGAACATGGGAAATTTCTGAGTTCATATGACTGTTCAACAGTGATTTCCAAGGCTGGCACTGAGACATCAGGTTGGGATGATCTCATATTAAAGGGACTTTCCACTATAACATGATGTCAGGAATCATGTATGTACATAATCAAGTATGTACATAATTCTTAAACTGGAAAATACCACCAGGGAGAGCAAGGAATTGCATAAATGTACATATAGAATTGATTTAAAAACTGACAGTGTGGCAAAGTCTCCTCCATTCCTTATCTGAGCCACTACTTTTATAACTTTCTGCAATTAATATGCTCTTAAAATTTATGAGAACACAGATCTAGCCAAAAGATGTTTCAATGTGAAATAGATAAATTAGAGATATGTTCTGTTCTGTATAGGAGAAATTGTTATGTGTGAGTTAAGGTGACTGATAAATTATTTTCTCTGGTGTAAAAGAACAAAAGTGAGAAGAACACAGAGACCTTGATACTATAGAAAATAACAAGTATATCAAGTTTAGGATGGAAGTACAAAAAATTAAGAAAACCATGAAGGAGGACTATGAGTTAGCTGTGTATTCTAGTTTTTAGTTCTCTTTTTGGGTAGCATTTTTAAAGTCTAATGAATCAATATATTGTGTACTAAGGTAATGATGACTCAATCCAAAAGAAATATTTTACACCTGAAACATTATGGTCACAGGTTGTTCAACAGAGATTGAATTTGAATATATACTTTTTGTACAAAGGTATAATTTGGTAAGCAAAAATAAAAAACACTTTTAAGCATGCCTTTATTTTATATTTGGATAAAAATGTTGCAAATGTGGAATATAAACATAGTTAAAAAATGACATGATATAAATATTCCCATCTGTTTGAGAAAAGTGGGGTTCAAATCACTATAATATTTAGATTCTAATGGGTACATTTTAAAGAATGATTTTGACAACTTTATTTTACTTTATCAGTATTTACAACACAACTCATATAAGTTAGGAAAATAGAAACCACTCTTGGAATTTCAAAGAGGAGAGATTTAATCACAGGGATTGATCACAAAGTCATGGGAAGGAATGAAAACACAAAAGAGAAGATGTAAAATGCAAGTATCAGGAGCTGGTAATGCTCCAGTTGATTGTGTGTCTCCCAAAGAGGTACCAGAGAAGGCAATGGCACCCCATCCAGTACTCTTGCCTGGAAAATCCCATGGACGGAGGAGCCTGGTAGGCGGCAGTCCATGGGGTCGCGAAGAGTCGGACATGACTAATCAACTTCACCTTCACTTTTCACTTTCATGCGTTGGAAAAGGAAATGGCAAGCCACTCCAGTGTTCTTGCCTGGAGAATCCCAGGGACGGGGGAGCCTGGTGGGCTGCCATCTATGTGGTTCCGCAGAGTCAGACACAACTGAAGTGACTTAGCAGCAGCAGCAGCAGCAGCAAAGAGGTACCCCACAACCAGGGCTGGAATTGCCAAAACAACGCTGCCCAAGCAGTGAAGATGAAAACATCCATAATCAAGGTTGAGATATACTGGATGAACTCAGCAAGGAAATTTAGTGAGATAAAAGAAAACTTAAAATGTTCAAGGGAGTTTGGTCATGAGTTGGGAGATAGAACTGGATAAAATTTTGGGAAAAGTACTCGGAATATGAATATGAGGTTGAAAAACAGGTTAAGTCTAAGTGAAGACATGAAAGAACTAGTAGAATGGAAAGAGGTTACCAGAGACTGAAATGTAGACGTTCTAGGGATGGAATGTATTAACAGAAGCTGACCTTGTGGGTCACAGTAGAAATATTATAGGAGACAAAAGGAGTTGGAGTTTAAGTTCAGTAAAATGGCCCCCAATTGGGCAAGATAGGGAGAAACAAATGGGTGAAGCACAGGGGATTTTCAGGGCCATGAAACGATTCTATATGGTACTGTAATGGTGAATACATGACACCGTGTGTTTATCAAGACCCATAAAAGAGTGAACCCTGATATAAACTGTAGATTTTAGTTAATAATAATGTATCAATATTTGTTCATCAGTTGCTACAAATGTACCATACTGATGAAAGATGTTAAGAAAAATTGTATTGGGGAATGCAGACCAGAGAAGGGTATATGGGAACTTTTTGTATTTTCTGCTCAATTTTTCTGCAAAAATAATATTTTTGGGGAAAAAAAAGGCCCCAAATGATTATTGTAAGGGGCATCTATGTTGATACTGAAATTTGTTAGAAAGTTGCATAAGAAGAAAATATTGTGAAGTCTGTCTGGTAGAGATGATAAGACAAGTCCCCCTCAGGAGCACACATGTAACTGGCAACACACAACAAAAGGAAAGTAGCATGCATCTCACTAATGAAGAACAGAAATCAGGTCCCCGCATGTCTAAAAAAATTGGCAAAATTTCTTGGCCTCTAGCATATCATGAAAGTGATACAAGTGAATTTCTCACTCTACTGAAACTCAAGCATATATTTCTGTTCAAGTCATCCTCAGCTCTCCATCTTTTTCTGTGCTCCCTGTGTTCATCTCCATCCATACTTCTCTGATCCTGCACGTGGCTACTGCTATAGAAGGTCATGAACTTGGCAGGCTGAATTCACTTCAGTGTCCTACTAGCTAATGTCATCAACAGAGCCTTCAGTGATTCTCCATTGTCCTTTAATTTATTAGATATTGATTTTTTTTATTTCAGTCTCCACAGTGGTTGTTTCAAACATTTTCTATACTTTTCAAGTCTCTCCTCCTAGTCCTACTTTCCATTATTGACACTTCTCATTTCTAGTTGTTAAAACTCATGGTTTACTCAAAGACTATGTGGATCTAGTGTGAGTCCTTGTTTCTTACTCTTCAGCCTCAACGTCCTTCTACCTCTTCTCTGGTCCTTAGCGGCAACACAGACTTTGGATTGAAACAGACATTAGTTGTGAACGCGGGGAACACAGTTACCTGCCTTGTGAGCCTCAGAGAGTTTTTAACCTCTTTGAATTGCAATCTCCACATCTGCAAGATAAAACTATTGTGAATATGAGCCTAGCAAATGAATTCAGGAATGCTTTGCAGGGAAGACAAACAGGTTTCATCTTATCTGCTGGCTCTGATAGATGGGTGAAATCTTCATCAGGTTTCATGGTAAAAAGGAAAAAAAAAAAAAAAATATATATATATATATATAAGTTCAACATATATTTTGAATGTGGACTTGTGGGATTTGCTGATAGATTACATAGGAAAGAGCAAAGAGAACCAGCAAAGTCAATGATATCTTCTTACTCAAAAGTTTTATTTCTTATCTTTTTAGCTACAGCAGCAGTGAAAGGCTTCATTTGTTCCCGTTTTCCCACCTCTTTCCACTCTTAACTGCCCTCAGTATATTTTGAACCCAGCAGCCAGAGTGATCAGTCACTCCTCTGCTGAAAGCCATTTGATAGCTTTCCAATCCCAAGAGTAAAAACTGTCCTTAAAATTATCTGCATACTCTGCCCAGCGAACTTTCTTTGTAATCCCGTCTCTCTTCCTCCCTCACCACACTCCAGGCCCACAGACTTCCTCTCTCTTCCTCACACTTGCTGAACTTGACTTTTTGTACTTCCGCCCCATCTTCCTAGACTACTCTGCCCCGTATCTTTCTCTCCATCTCATTTTCCCGGTCTCTGCTAAAAAGTTATTACAGAGGCCTTCCATAGCCACCCCGTAAACAGCTACTACCTATTCCCTTATCTTGTGTTCTTGTTCTAACACATACCACCATCTTACTATATCTTCTTGTTCATCTATCTTCCACTACTAAAATGTAACCTTATTTGGGGCAACTATTTTGTACATTTGGTTTCCTGCTGAAAGTTAGTGTCTAGAAAGATGTGACAAAAAGAATGAATAGCAGTCAAGGGACATTTTAAGACATACATTAGATAATAACACTTCTGTGAAATTGTTCAATGACATCTCATGGTTTATTAATAGAGTTAACCAACCTCCCAAAGCCTGCTAAGTTTGGCCTTATTTAAAAGAAGTTTCTATCTTTATTACCAGGTTAAAGTTTGGGCTTCTGTTCCTATCACTTTAAGCTTAGTGTCCATTGACTATATAGCTTGTTAACATTTGGTCACAACCACTCAGTACAATTGAATTGAAACTGGACGTTTACTGGCTTAGGGAAAACTAAGGAAGGAAATATTTGGTGGAGGGTGGGGAATGTGGGATCAAGAGTAACATTTTGGAAAGAGTAACAGTAACTAACACTGTAAAATAACCAGATGCTATTCCAAAGCTTTATGAGTACTGACTCCTTAAATCTTCCTAACCATTCTTTGAAATAGATACAACTTTTGTTCCTATTACACAGATAAGATTCTAAGCACCTTGTCTGAGGTCACACAGCACCAGGACAAGAGCTTAAGATATTTGACTTCAGAGCCCAACCCCTTAACCACTGTGGATATGCCCTTGGAGTAATCCAAACAGAAAATGAAATAAGTATTTGATATATGTGTCTAGAGTCCTATTGGACTCTAGGGTGGTCAGATACATCTGAGGCTAATCAGCATAGAGTGAAATTTAAATTTCCTCTCCATCTTTCTTTACTTTCCTTTTATGTCTTTAGTTTCCATCACATCTTTTCTTCCCAATTGCTTATAAATTGATTCAGGAATTCTTTATCTTAAAAATAAACTTTCTGGTTTTTTCTCTGCTAGATTAATTAGATGTTGTTGGTTGCAAACGGCAGTCCAGTTGAAGTGAAAAGATAATTTAATATTTCACAACCATGCAGGGATGAGATCCAGGCTCATGTCCTCAGGCCTTGAAAGTGCTGTCTCTACATCTCAGTTCTGCTTTCCACTGTGTTGTCTCAGTCCTTAGGCATGCTCTCCTTCTCAGGCAGCAAAGTGACTTCAGCAGGTCCAGACTTAGATTTCATCCTCCTTTCCATCTCATTGTGAACATAGATTCTTTTCACCATCAAAACCTCAGTTTTACACACAATTCTAGCACTGAGATGGCTGGGAGGAAGCCGTGCTCTTGGTACCAGGCCTGTGCCATGCACCCACGTCAGTGGGGGGAGCTCAATGGACAGTACTCAGATGAAGCAAGGGAAAATGCTGATTCCCCAGGAAAGCAGCCATGTTGTTATCAGAGGGTGGAAAAAATGGATACCAGAAAGAAAAAAGGTATCTTTCAGAAACATAAAAATAATGGAATAAGTGACGTGGAAACTATCAATAGTTACATGTATACAAAAATTTAAATTATCAATAAGTCAAAACCAATAATAACTAAATTAAATTACAAATGATAGGCTGGAAAATATTTACAAAAGTATGATGTATTGTTATCCTCACTGCTTCACTGCTACACTAAAAGTGTAAAATCTGTAAGAAAATACTTAGATCTCCATAGGTAAAGCTATAAAAGATATGAACTAGACTTTGAAAAGAATAAACTGATAGATAATAGAAATCTAAAAGGAAGTCTAATGTAGTGGAGTAGGCAATTAATAAAGAAAAAAATAAGGAAATAGATTACATAGGAATGTTTAGTACTTTTATAAGGAAAGAGCTAAAACTCTGGGTTATGTAACTTGGAACTCTTTTATATGCTGTGTTTTGTAATAAAAAATAGAATATCATTGTAATTAGAGCCACATATTTCAGTCAGTGATATACTTGATGCAGTGACAAGACAGATGCCATAGAGAATGGAAAAAAAAAAAAAACGTAGTTTAAAATTGACCAAAGAATAATTATTAGCACTTATGTAGAGCTTACTATTGCCAAATCAATTGAACAAACTTTGCATGTATTAGCATTCCATACTCACAGCAACCTTTTGAGGTAAGTACTCCTATTATACCAGTAGTGTGGAGGATGAAACCAAGAGCTAAAGTGACTTGCCTATGGTCACTTAGCCAAGTTGTGGAGAATTCATGACTCAAACCCAGGCATTTAGTCTGTTTCGTTTAAAAGCATTTTAATAAACCAAGTCACAGACAGTGAGGAAGATCATTCTCAGAAACAACTCAGCACAGGTTTGTTTTTTTTTTTTTTTTTTTTAAGATGTGCAAATTCAAAGAAGATTCAGATGGAGTTTGGTTGGATATAGTTGAAGATCAAAAATAAGATTACATAGAAAAGGATTTGGGGAGTGACTAAAAACATTTGCATCTCTAAACGTCTCAAAAAATCTCACTTTTTTCTCAAAAACCTGGCTTCATCTTTTACTTTTTTTTTTTTAAGAAAAATTAAAGCTCCTTAGAAAGGTATATGTTATTTTCTGCAGACTATGTCTCATTTTCCTACATTTTATCACACTCCATGTAGGTCGCATTCAGCTTCCATCTGCTTTGGCTGTCCTCACTCACTTCATCTTCCTATAATTTCAACCCCAGCTAAACTCAGGCTTTGATCATAAGGATTTCAAACCATTCCCATTTTTGATAACTCAGTCTTCTCAGTACATGTTTTTCACTTCTTTTCAAATGACCCTTTGAGGGGGGGGAATATATATATATATGTATATATATATATGTATATATATATATATATATAGAGAGAGAGAGAGAGAGAGACTGATCTTTTCCTTTTCTTTCCATAGTACCTATTTTGGAAACCAGAGAGTTGAGGTTATATTTATTTTGTATGCCGAGCAGAATGCCCTATATTCATCATTTCATTCCCCTCGTGTTTTTGAATGCATGGTATGTTCTGGGCACTGTGCCTAGCATCACGGACACAAAGGAATGGAAGACATTGGTCCTGCCTTCAAAGATCTCACAGTGTACATGGAAGACAAATGTGTAAATAAATCGTTAAAACACAGTGCAATCAGTGCCATAGGGTAATGCATACGGGGTGCCATGGCAACCCAGGGGTAGAGTGGCAGCCTCTCTGGGGAGTTGAAAAGATTTTCACATAAGAAGAGAATATCGAGCTAGGTTTTGAAGACGAGTAGGAGTTTGAAGGCAACAATAGGGTTAATTATAAAAGCATGCTTGCCATGCTAAAGAGTTTGGACTGTATCGTTTAGCCAGTGAAAATTATGAAAGGCTTTTACATAAGAGAAAAGTAAGATTTAATTTATGTTTAAGAAAGATAACTCAGGCTAAGGCCAAGGATGCATCCAAGTGAAGAAGGGAAAAGACAAATGTCTTTTTCAACAATCTAGAGAGGAATTAAAGATGTCTAAACTAAAACAACAGCAATAGCTCTCAAAAGTGATTTTGAGAAAGCAGTCAATATTCCAAGAAAAACTGACTTGAACTTGATAAATTGGAGGAGAAGAGAAAGGAGGTGTTGAGACTTGGTGAGAAATTTAGCAGAGGAACATGAGCAGACGGACACTCAATGACAGAAATAGGGAATACAGAAGGAGACCAGATTGGAAAAGGGCAGCAGAGATACAGAACTTGGCTGTAGACATTTTGATTTTAGGATGGCTGAAGAAGATCCAAATGGAATTGTCTAGGAAAGATAAGTAAATGCATCTGGAACCCATATGAATGATGCCTAGGGCAAAAAAGTTTAAGAAGTATAGGCCTTTTTCTCACCTCCATTATAAAAACTAAATGGGGAGTATTGAATTAACATGAAGATGTGCACAAAATGGTTAAGGTCTTAAGTGATTGTACTTGAGCTCGGATAAAGGAAGACAGTTATTATTGCTTTTGCTACCAAAAAAAAAAAAAAAACCACTCAAGGAAAGAGAGAGCTCACTCAGGAGGGGAGTTCAGAGAACCTGAGAATGTGGTGAGTTGCCGCTTTCCCATCCATACTGAAGAAGGGAGTTGTGGAGCCATCGGGAAGGCTTCGGGCATAAAGATAAGCCCATAGTTGGGTTTGTCTGTGTCACAGTACAAGTTGTGGGGAGCACAGTGGTTAACACCACTCTCATCTCCATTCTTTATGAAGTCAGGGTTGAGATGGCTCCTTCAGTCTGGAGAAGACAGAGGTGGTTAGCTAGGACAAAGGGCAGAAGCTGAAGAAGCCACCCCCTGGATCAGGAGAATGCATTGGGTGGGAAACTATGTTTGTGGATGAAGAAGATTCTCCGTTGGGTGCCTGAAAATCATCACATATGCCCCATGGTCCCTGCACACACACACAAATCCATATGTATTTCAATTCTGTCTTCCCATGACTACAAACCAGCCTTGAAAATATCCGTATCCACTGATGAAACTTCACTCACCAAAGAACTTCTCCCTCCACACACACCTACCCAGTGACAATGCTTATGAACCTTGCAAAATGAAAAGATAGCTTTGGGGACCTTCCTGTGTGGTCCAGTGGCTAAGAATCTACCTTGCAATGTGGGGGATGTGGGTTTGATCCTTGGTTTGGGAATTAAGATCCCAAATGCCACGGGGCACCTAAGCCCATGCACCACAAGTAGAGAATTTGTGAACCACTACAAAAGATCTTCCATGACAAACAACTCAACTGAAACCTGATACAGCCAAATAAATAAATATTAAAAAAAAGAAAGAAAAGGTAGCTTTGCAAAGTGAACCAGAATAAAATGTATAAAGAGAAAAGAAGTTCTTATAGAGACTTTAAATTAGACAATAACTAAGATTTTAATTTTTAAGTTATATTGAATAAGTATTAATGGACTTATTGAATATCCCAGAGTATGTCAGCTATTGTCAGGCAAGAAGTTGAAAAAGTACATGTGGTCTTAAGAATGCATGTTTGTATGTCTGAACAGTTAATGTTCAAAAATAATCCAATATATATATACATATAGGATGGAGTGGAATCACAGACGTGGGAAATCACACAAGCTGAATGTATGTAAGTAAAAGATAAAAAAATGGCCCCAAATACTTGTTGTTGATAAAGAAAGATTTTAACACTGATGAAGGAGAAGGATAAAAAGAGATCTGTGAGTGGAAATAAATTATGTAGATGCAAATGACTTAGTGAATGGTTGTAGAAGCAATTTTCTAAATTTGCAGGTGATATTTAATTGGCAGACATTGCAAACAGTAAGGAGCAATTCAATCAGATAAAGGACTTGAATCATTAAGCACTTGGTCTAATAGATGGCAAGCACAGATAAGTGGTGAATAATCAGTCTTGAATCAGAACTAAAGAATAGAGAATGAGTATTTGCCAAAGGGAGTGATGCTGTCCAGGAATGGCTTTAAGGTTTCAAGAGAACTTGCAGGCAAGGACAAACAAAAATTCAGTAAAATATGTGTACAACTAAAAAGATTTGGTGGGTTATAGGATATAAATTAACAGACTACTGCATCAGTCAAAGGCAAGGTGATATAAAGACTGGTGCTATGATGAAAAAATCTCATAAATTGAGGATATATAAATCCTAAAGTCTACCGTTGGCTATTGAAATACCATCTATTAGATTTTCATCTATCTCTGGTCATGGTTTAGGGATAAAATTACTAAGTAAGATAACTTCCATCTGTAAGAGACTGCAGCTTTGGGTGAGACCATTCTATCTTTTAAATAAGAGCATTTTACCCATGAAATTCCATATGATTCTATGAACATAATCTTAGGGAATTCTGAGTTTTCTGTTTATAATTTGATAAATTTTATAGTGGCAAGCATTACAAAAAGTCAAATTCCCCTGATTAAAAAACAAGCAAACATGTGAGCACCTACCAAGACTCAACTGTAATCAAGGGAGAAAGTGACTGCAGATGCTCCAGATACATGTGTGAGGACATCTAATGTATCTGTTATTAATTTTATATTTCATTTAATGCCACACAGAATTACTTGGAGAACAGCCATTATAGGTTCACTTCTCATAGAGACAAACTGTTTCTGGGAGCTAGTTCTTTCTCATTTAGAAAGAACACATTTCCCCACTGCAGAGCTCTTAAAACATCTTTAAAGAGCAGTCTTAAATGATTTCTAGAATGATTGAAAAGTCTACAGTAATGAAAATTAAAATTAATTCAATTTTGGTCATTATCCTTGGTTTGCATTTTACTGAAATGTGGATTTACAGTTTCGGCATTTCAGGTAGAGATTGCTTCTATATGCTCTGTTCACAAACAGCCTTAAGATGACTTCTCAGAAAGTTAAAAAAAAAAAATCTCTCTACATGATTAAAAAAGTCTTCTTTTAAGATGGTAACATTCCTCTTGAGAACTGCAGAAATACTAGTATTTTTAAATCTCTTTTAATGCTTCAGGATAATGCCTGAAACATTGCAATTTATAAATAACTTGTAGCTTGCTTCCCATTTGGCATTCAGTAAGAATTTATTGGGACCTAATGTGTAGCGGGCATTGTGGGGAACACATAAACTATAGAACACAGAGTTCTTGTTCTCTAAAGGCTAAGTAGCTTGGTAAGAATTAGAAGGGGGAGAGAGAGAGATCCAATACATATCCAACACTTTTCTTACTGTCTACGCTTCAACTTCTGATAAAGTCGGCCAGTCTCAAGGATTTATTATCATCTATAAGTAGACAACTTTTAAATTTGTTTCTTCATTCCAGACATCTCACCTGAATTACAGACTTACAGTTCTTAGTGTATGCCTCTGTGCCCAGTCGCTCAGTCGTGTCTGACTCTTTGCCACCCCATGGACCGTAGCCTGCCAGGCTCCTTTGTCTATGAAATTCTCCAGGCAAGAATACTGGAGTGGGTAGCCATTTCCTCCTTTAGGGAATCTTCTCAACTCAGGAACTGAACCCTTGTCTCTTATGTCTCCTGGATTATTTACCACTGCACCATGTGGGAACGCCCACATTTCTAAGTACTACTCAGCATTTCCTCTTAATGTCTAATGGGCACCTCAAAGATAACATGTTCAAAACTGATTTCCTGATTTCACCACCACTGAACACGTCTGCCCACAGCCTTCCCTGGCATAGTGTATGGTTGTCATAGTGTATGTGAGCAAAATTCCAGTCTCCAAGTTAGTCAAAAATCTTTGAGTTATGCTTGACTTCTCTTTCCTCCATTATACCTCATACTCGGCATCAACAATTTTCTCTGGCCATAAATCTGTAGTGAACCCTATATGATCATTTCTTACTACTCCACTGATACCCACTGGTGCAAACCATTATTTCTTCTCTTTAGGGCTACTTTCATAGCCTCTTAACTGTCTACCAGACTACAACTTTTTCCTTCTGTAATCCATTTTCAATACAGCAGTCAAAGTGATTCTTTTTTTCCCTAATGTCAATCAGATCATACCACACTCTCCCTAAAAGCCTCCAAAGGTTTTCCACCTTATTAGGGGGAAGTGTGTATTCAAATTCTTACAATTGCCCACAATGCCTTCTTGCTCATTCATACACATGTACATGCTCCATCATGTCTGTTAATCTCTTCCTCCTGGTTACTTCCCCAAAGTGGGTATTTCTTCAGGGCAGATCAGAAGTCTGAAAAATAAGAGTAAGGATTTAAAACCACACACATGCCAAAAGAAAAAAAAAATGGAGCAATGAATAATTTCAGGGTAAGTGATTGGTAGAAAGAGGTAATACAGAAACCATAAAAGCAAAAGTTTATCAGATATAGCAAGTACAGTATGATCAGTTCAGTTCAGTTCAGTCGCTCAGTCGTGTCCGACTCTTTGTGACCCCATGAATCACAGCCCGCCAGGCCTCCCTGTCCATCACCAACTCCCGGAGTTTACTCAAACTCGTGCAAAGTATGGCCAATTCCACCAGTTGCTCACCTGTAACTTTGGCAAGCTACTCACTTTCTCTGAACCTCAGGTTGTCCTCTGTACAAGGAGGGTAGTGATTCCTCTGTA